>NC_050456.1:11743409-12043409 GCF_903995425.1 Onychomys torridus
TATACCTGTCTTGTTTACAGATGAAAACTAAACATAAATAATTTACTACATTTGCATTGCATCTCTCCTTCCCTCTTTCATCGTTTGTATTTATATTATTTTAATCTTCACTTTAAATGCAAAAGCTTATCCTTTAATTTTTATATGGGGTATGAAATATAAGTCCTACAATTGGCAGTTTAGATTTTGACAGTTTTCCATCATCAAAGGATAAAACCACCAAACAAGTTCTTCACTGGAGTCACTGTGATTTCTTCCCTCCAGGTCTGACCACTAAATGAGAGATTAGAACGGTAGGGTAAAGGGCCAGGAAAAATTCTCAGGCCCTGACTTGACCGTAAGACAGGGCCAAGGAAAAACTGCTTCACTGTGACCTGTCCCCAAGACCATGGCTGAGGACTTGAAATCACACCAAACCCTGAGCTTGCTCCAAAACCAGGCCATAAAACCCCACCAATCCCAAACCACCCTGGAAAGCTCCACGCCTCACCCCTCCAAGAAACCCTATATAAGCTTTGTCTTCTGTTCTATTTGTTGCTGCTTCTCACCCTAGAGGCAGCCGCCTTCCTGGAATTTTGTTTGTCAATAAATCTCTTGTGTGAGGTTTGTTGTGTGGTGTGACACTTTCTCCAGAGAGGAGCCCAGGTGTGACAACTTTTGTGGAAATGCAGCAGAACTGTAACACTTTTGCTGGGGAAACTCTCCCGGCCTGGAGCAGACTTGTTACACTTGAGTTGGGAAAACATTTCCTGGAGCAGAGCTGCCAGGATATCTTTACATGTGAGCTGCAGCACTTACAAGAAGACTGTTGCTAAATATACATATATATATGCATGCATATGTATTTTATATATTCTAAACTATTGTTGTCCAGATTAACAAGAAATAGCTATCTTCTTATGCCTGCATTTAAGCTTTTAACTTGATATCACATGTCATTTTCTTTCTGGAAAACTTTCTGGATTATTTAGGAAGTGAGATTTACAGTCGAATGTTAACTGGGGATCCAGCTCAGTCACAAAGTGAACGCTGGTATGTACAAGGCCCTGAGTTCTACCTAAGGCTCAGTAAAAAGTCACAATGTTTTATTAATGTGGAAATTGATTTGACATTGCAAATAAACATGCAAATTTTTTTCATATTTATTTGGAGGAAACAGTGGTATCAAGCCAATCATGTAAGCTACATTTTAAAGATGACAACAGTATTTGAGTTTGTCCTGCAAACTGATACAATATTAAATTTTCTGAAATGCATTTGCTTATCTCACAGTAAGTAACAGCACATTAGAGAATGAATAGAAACATTCAGTCCATTGAGAATCTATGGAACCTACACTGTCTACCTAGACAGCACTTAATGTTTTTGACAATTGAGATGTCATCTTTATGGTAATACATATAATATAATTTTCTGCAGTAAGTGCAGTTTTCTGGCTGAGATAGCCATCTAGAGTCATTATTGAATGATGATAAAAAGAGATTGCTTTGTAATAATAAGGCACATTGCCAATTCATTGGTTTCTCTTTTCCTCAAGTCATAATAAATGTACTCAGAGTCATTTATGCCTGGGGCCAATTTTTCTCCAGATTTCAGTTCTGGCATACAGTATGACTAAATGGTTTTCTTTTCACTGGCTTTACCTTATTTAGTGACCTGAGACTTCCTTATTTTGTGATTCAATGTCGAGTCATAGATTTCCCATTGGGTCAGATAACAAATCAGATAGAAGTAGATTTTAGTCACGGAACTGGAGAACAAACCTGTCTTTACTTTTAGGAGATTAACCACCTGCATTATCTTTTCAGTCTGTTTACTTCCTCTTGGATCTTGGCCAGCTTAGTCTTTTCATATTTCTTTATCACAGTGCCTGGGGATTAGAGACAAAAGAGCCTGCTCTCCAAAGATCCTTGCAAGAAATTGCACACACAAACATACACAATAAATTTTGAAAGAGACTCAATATGAAATCTTGGTGATCTTGGAGTCACTCCAAGGGAGTCATGAAAATGAAATGAGATTATCCTTCCCTTGACTGACAACATTTTTAGCATGACTGTCTCACATCTCAGCTATCATCTGTTCTTTACCCCACTTCCCAATTGTCTCCTTTTTCACCTTGTCATGACTTCTTCAGTCATACCTCAGTTCTTAGAGGAAAAGACTGTAAATGATATTGATGAATGCCAGCTTAGTTTTGTATGTTAACTATTCACTCCAGCAATATGCACTGAACACTTTTGTGTACTAGACTCTGCTAAGGTATTTCAGAAGATAAAACAAGGCGTAAAGAATAGCTTATTTCATCCTTTAAAACAATTTCCACATAGAAGGAAACTTAGATTAGGAAAAAATCTACATAGGAGTGCTGTGGATATCGCTTTGTGTAAATAAAATGCTGATTGGCCAGTAACCAGGCAGGAAGTATAGGCGGGACAAGAGAGAAGAGAATAATTCTGGGAATAGGAAGGCTGAGGAGGGGACACTGCCAGCCACTGCCATGAGAAGTAACATGTAAAGACGCCAGTAAGCCACAAGCCATGTGGTAAAGTATAGACTATCAGAAATGGGCTAAATATAAGAGTAACAGCTAGACAATGGTAGGCCTGAGCTAATGGCCAAGCAGTTTAAATAAAATAAATGTCTGTATGATTATTTTATACGTGGGTTGTGGGACCTCGGGGGCTTGGTGGAACCTGGAGAGAAGCTCTCCAACTACATAGGAGCTCTTGGTATCAAAACCATTCCCTATATACTATAACAAAATATGCATTTTGTGCCTTGAACAGCTTTCTTGTCTTTGATAGGTAGTATTATTTGTTGTACTGTAGAATTATTACTTTAATTATATTAATCATGTTTACCACACAATTAACAAATTATATATACCACAAAGTAATGAACTGTATAGGTGTTATTTAAACTCTTTTTAATGAATTGTTTCTTATTTCACATAATATATCTTGACCACAGTTTCCTCTCCCTCCACTCTTCTCAATCCCCCACTTCCCCTCTCCACAGTGTCCACTCCTCCTCTGTTTCTCTTCAGAAAAGAGCAGCCCTTGCAGGCGTATTAACTGAATATGGCATAACAAATTACAATAAGACTAGGCACAAACCCTCATATCAAGACTGAACACAGCAACCCAGTAGGAGAAAAAGTGTCCCAAGAGCAGGCAAAGGCTCTTTAACTCATTTCTTACACTCCTTCCTTGGCGTAAATGAGCAAAGAAACTCTTCAATGTGGCTGCTCTAGTACTACTGCCTCTGGTAAGGATTGCTTCTTCAATTTTGTTTCCTTTTGTGATGTTAGATGGTTCTGTTTATTTCTGTGTTAGAGAATTTGGTGTAATTTATCATCATTATCTGTTTGAAATTTTCCTAATCATTTGAAAGTATGTCTCTAAGGACATGTTATATCCACAGATGAAGCTGGTCCATTTTCTCAGCATTTATGCATTTATACAGAGTATAAAAACCACTATGAAATCAATGTTTGTCAAATGAGTAAACAAATTAGTGAATGGGTCTGACCCACAGTCTTTTCTTGCTAGAATCTGTTACCAGGGACTTTGTGAGTCTCTGTAAACGATATTTCAGTAAGTCCTTGGCAACAGACTAAAGCTGGCCAGCAAGGGCTGAGACAGCTGCAGACATGAGCAGAAGTGGTAAGAAGGAAGAGATTCATCATTCCAGGTACTTATGACCTACATATGTCTACAAAGCCTAACATGCTAAAATGAGAGGTATGAGAAGGGTACCTCAGTATCACAGCTTTCCACTTAGCATAATTTCCTTTACTTTTAGAGGCTGTGGCAGTATCTTAATCCATTGAGGATATTTTTTTTTAACTTGGTATCTGAATACCTGGATGTGGACAAATTCATTTTCCCAGTCAAAGGATTCTGTTCCTGAATTAGCCTGCACTCCAGGACAGCAGGCTTTCCTAAGCCTGGAAATCCTCCTTGCACTTGAAAGGTTAGGAAGCACTGCAAGGTGACACCAAGCTCTCTCTATAAGTGACAGAAGTCTGTCTAACAGGGATATGAGTTTAAGAAGAATTGGCAGAATCCCTAGGATGTTCTTATGCATTGTGTTTGATTGTAGATAGTGCTGCAGCCAATGTCTTCATATTTTTGTAGATCCAATATGTATTACCCAATGCTTTCTCCTAGCAGATCCTGTGATAAATTGGAATCCTATACCTAAACTGGATTTGCCCAAGAACTGAAGTACAGAGACCAAGTGTGTCTCTAGTATATCTATTCAGTGGCAATGAAGATTCTGGTGGTTCTTCTTTATAGTTCTTGAAAGTGGATTTTTATTTGTTTTACCATTCTGGTCCTTCTCCCTTCCTCCCTCTCTCCTTTACTTTCCTTTAAACATAATTATAGCTCTGTATTATATCAATGTCCTATTTACTGTTTAGTCTAACAAATTCAAAATTACCATCTTGTTGTAAGAAAGAACCTAGGGCCTATGCTGAGACACTTTGCTCAGCCTTGGTGCAGGGAGGAGGGGATTGGACCTGCCCTACCGAATGTACCAGGCTGGGCTGACTCCCCAGAGGAGACCTTGTCTTGGAGGAGGTGGGAATGGGGGGTGGGCTGGGGGAGAAGGCTGGGGAATGGGAGGAGGGAGGATGGGGGAATCCATGGATGATATGTAAAATGACTAGAAAATTTCTTATATAAAATAAAAAATATAGCTATAACATAATAAATAGAGTTTACATTAAAATGTATTAAAATGAGTATTTTCCCATTAAAAAAAAGAACATGAAAGGATTGAAAGGATTTTAAAGCTAAAATTCTGTATTTGAACTAAGAAACAATCTAGTGGAATATAAGGAGTGAATCGTATCAAAATAAGTGGCAAGTACACTCATTATCTCATGAGAATCATACCAGTGAAAAAGTAAGGCTAGCAATGATACTAAGAAATGAAAATAAATAGTAGGAAACGAAAATAAATTCAGCTACAGAATCACATGTTATTTTCAGTGTGCTAAATTTAAACTTTCAATTAATGAATGATAAGTGGACTTGATTTAGAAAGTTACATGAAATATAATGCATTTCATCTCATTCTTTAAAATCCCAGTTTACTGAATGTTTCATTCCATGTTTTTCTTCTCCTTTTACACATCCACACACACACATATACACACATATGTGTATACACACATGTGTACACATACACAGAGACATGCACAAACATGCTATCATAAATACAAAAATTAACCAATTGTTGGCTACAGATTCAGATTTGAAGCTTCTATGTATTTTTATATGCAGTGGTAAAATTTTCCTTTTTGCTTGTATAAATACTCAAAGAACTCAAGGTAATCTTACTAATAGTGGATGCAATAATACCACAAACACACAAATGTAGGAAAGAGAATATGCTGTTTTGATTCACTTTTGACATATCTCTGATATTTATTTTTGTATTACAGAAATCCCTATGATTCCTTATTCTTTTGACAATAATCATTAACAGTGTCTACAGAGACGGTAGGAATATAGTGCATTTTTTCTCTTAAATGATTGATTAAAATTTTGAAATTTCTCACTTGATAAAAGTTTATGTCAAGCTTCATAACTTGTTAAGCATTATTGTGTAAAACACTAGTAATATTGTCAAACAAGGAATAAACTATCATATCTATTACTGATCTATATATGAATTTTTCCAGTGCTAGATCTTAGTTCCTTGAATCATGCATTTCTTTTCTTCCTTATCACACACACCTAGTACCAGGACTTATAAAACTATTCATATTATTGAGTTACTTCTAACTTTACATCATTGAGACTCAACTCCGAAGACTTCCCACATATCAGTTTTGCTCTTGGTACCTAAATTATATGTGAAAGCAACTGTCAATTATTATATATGCCCTCTGTTATGAACAAACAAATAAATCTCTAACTAAGTTACAAATTTCCAAGTCTTCAAATGTCTAAACCCACTTTAAATGTTTTTATGAGATGTAGGGATATGTGAGTAGAAAAAGATAATATCTTCAGCTGATAACAGAACATCTTCCTTTGGAAAACCTTGGGCATGTGGTTCCTCATGGAAAAATGCTCAGAGACCCGTTCTGTGCATCTGGAAGGTTTGTTGCAAGTATGGGAGCTATGGGATTTAGGCTTTATTTACTGTATATTAAGTCTGACCTGTATGAAACTAATCAGAGAGAGAGATCTTAGGATGTTAGAGTTACATATACAGATGTATTCAGTTTGAGATGCAAATATAGAATTAGCAATACTAAAATACATAGATATATTATAATTTATGTTTGCAGTTAATATAACATCAAAATTAATAAATATTCAAAATAAATGACCATTTAAGATCATAGCTAAGCAGATGGTATATTATTACATATTGTAAAATATAATGAGTGATTTTTCATGATTATGACCATCAGAAAATGTTTTTATTTAGTCTTAATATTTATTAATTATACTAGCTTAATTGGCCATATAGGAAATACAAGAACATGAAAAATATACAAAAATCATTAATAACTGCATAATTCACAGACAATTATTATTTACAGTTAACATAGAAATACATGAGTTGCATTTTAATATATGTACTACATGATGATGACTGTGATCATACTGCTATCATAGCTTAAAGCTCCCATTTTTGTTTATTGCTGCTTCATTATTAACAGTTATCTAATGAAAAGCTACTATATATTTTGAAGTCATAAGAGGAATATGAGAGCATGTTGTTCCATTTTATGTGTGTTTTCTGAGACCTTTAAGCATTTTCCATTTCTCACATCACAATTATGAGCATTTATTTAGTTAGATCATGCTGTGTGTTTAGTACTACTCTTGCACACTAGGAAATCTATATACATGGAATTTTGTATTCTTTGATGATTTTGCAGAATAGATTAGTAGAATTGAAGTTGTAGACCATAGGCCATTGTCAGCCTAGAACTATGAAGCCATTTTTCTCTAGACAAGTAAATGCTTACTGTTAGTTATTTTGGCGCTCTTACCCTGCGAGGAACACGTCCCGAACACGACAAATCCACAGAAGAGCTGTTTATTAATATAGGATAGGAAGTGATGTGACAGGCCTATGTGAAGCACACACATGAGTAAGGAGAGGAGAGAAGAGAGAGAAGAGGAGAGAGAGGAGAGAGGAGAGAGAGAAGAGAAGAGAGAAGAGAAGAGGAGAGAGGAGAGAGACCTGTGCAAAATGGCGCCGGCTTTTTAAAGAGTGAGCCGCGCATGCGTACAGGACCACATGTGGCTACTCCACGCATGCTTGTAGATTACATGGCCGCGCGTGCTTTACGCAACCATGTAAAGCCATGGAGTCCTAGCCACGCGAGATGTTCTGACTTGGAAATGGCTATTTTGAACCGGAAATAACTAGGCGTTCTGCTGGGCAAGCCCAACCGTGTGGACATGTTGTAATTTCCTATCATTTACACCCATGCAATGATGTATGCACAACCTCTCTCCTCACCTTGATTATCTCATGTTGTCTTCTTGAAACAGAGTCACACATGAATGTAGTTCAAGCTGTTCTTAAAAAATATGCCAATTTTTCTGTCTCAGCCTCCTGAGTGCTAGGATTATATGAATGAGCCATTCATACATGGGATTTTTGACAATTTCCTAGAGCAAAAAAATAATTATACTAAGATTTTTATTTGACCATCAGAGATAAATTTATATATTTTCTAGTAATTCATATTTTTGCAAGGTATCTAGCCACATGCTTTACTTTTTTTATATTGAGACATCAAAAGTCTTGAAGAAAATGTATTTTAAAATATCCCAAAATATATTATTTATAAAAGATTATTGCACTGTAAATCTCAATGGGTCATGGTGGTATATATACTAAGAAAGTATAACATCAGTTGACTTGAGAAAGGGGAACTTGGATAACATTTGATGTAAAAAAAATAGGATAAAGGTAGAAACAAAATTATGTTAAACTAAGCTTCAATTTGTAGGAAATAGTTTGAGATAATTGGAGAAATAGTGAAAAAGAAGTACTGATGATCATCCTCCACACATGATGCAACCTCTTTGTTCAGTGCTGTGAGGAGTGGAGATGACATATGATTATTCTGAACCTAATGAGAATGGACAGATCTTAAGGAAGGCCTGATTTGCTGTGATATATGTATGTTGCAAATCCACAGAACAAAGATGACTTATGTATTACATGCTGTTGGAACAATTGGGTTCCACTCCATAAAGTGAAATTAAAATCTGATTTCTGTCTCATTCTTTACACAAAACAAATATATGAATAAAAGAAAAGTACAAAAATGAAGTCATAAAGCATTAAAATTAAATACTTAATGATAATATAATATAAACTGTGGAAAGAGAATTTTGTTGTAAGTAGAGTAGGTAAGTAAAAGTCACAAAATCCTGTATTAAAATTTTAATTACATAAAATATTTTAAAATGAACATAGAAAAGGTCAAACATAGAAGAATAAGAAGAGGCTGAAAATAATAATTATTGTTAAACATACACATTACAAATTTGCAAAGGACCCAAATTCAATGGAATACAATAAAGTTTACAGAAAATTAAATTTCAATGCATTTGTGCATTTAATAAAGCACTATTTGTAAAAAGAAAAATGCAAATTAAAGCTTCTGTTTATTTCATTTACATTACCCAAAATAGAAAATCCAGGGTTTTAAAAGTGTTGAGATTCAGATACTCTCATATCTGCACAAGCTCACCAGCACTACATCTGCAGTAAAGTGATGAATAAATCCTTAAATAAAAATTATGTTCCAGGATTTGATGTGGTGATGTTGATCTTGATTCATGATAAGGAACATCAGATTTAGAGACTTCGGGGTAAGGTGATGAGTTAGAATTTGCCATTGTGAAATGGCCATTGTGTGACCAAGGAGATGAGAAGACAAGATAATAATTAATGGTCTCTATTTCTATAAAAGAAGAGTTGAATATAGATAGATAGATAGATAGATAGATAGATAGATAGATAGATAGATAGATAGATACATTGAAGCTTTTTTTCTCAGAAAAGCAGCCAGGAGTGACTGCCATGCCGTACTCATCCCAGCCCAAGTCAAAACAGTGATGGATTAGGCTTAAGGGTTGTTAGCAAGGCCTGGGTACCTCCATAGGCAAAGATCACTGGGACAGCACAGGCTGTGGGGATAGAGTCAGGGTGTTACATAGGGAGTCTTAATCTAAGATTCTCCCAGGGTGTCCTAGAATGAAAAACCTAAAAAGCAGCCATTCCTACCACAGCCTATACTATATATCCTTTTAAATTATTTCTTACATCTTGGTTTAATTGTTGTAAAAAAAATTTATCTATTTAGTTTAGTTTTCAAACTTAGTGGAAAATAATTTTTCAAGGAATGGAGTAATTTTTTTGTTTGTTTGTTTAAATGTTCATTGGTATCTGATGTGATTTCTCCCTTTCTGTATAAAATTTTAATAATTTGGATTTTATTTATTTATTTTGTTTAATTTGGTACTCTTGTTTATAATTTCAGAACAACTCTTTGTTTTATTGATTTTCCACTTCATTCATTTCCACTTCATTAATTTCCACACTTAATTATTTTTTCTATCTACTTTTTTGGGTACATGGCTCCCTCTTATTTTTTTCCCAAGACCTTAATGTATGTTATTTATTTGTTTAGTTGAAAGTTTTCTGTGGGCTTTTGTAGCTACAAACTTACTCATTTGACTGTTTTCATTAATCCCATACATTTGAATATAATGTGTTTTCCTATTTATTTGATTCCAGAAATTTAAAAATTTTTTTCTTTTGTGACTGACTCATCACTTAATATGTTTTATTAAATGTGCATAAGATTATATATTTTCTGTTTTTTGCATATTCTTTTGTGTTTGTTTGATAGAGTTGATTTGTGAGATAAATTAATTTATACATTATTTTGTTATTGTTGGGATGACTTTGGTATTGGTAATGGTAGGGACTTCTTTGTTATTTATTTTTCAAGACAGAGTATCTCTGTGTTACAGCTCTGGCTGTGTGGAAGTCATTCTGTAGACCATGCTGGCCTCAAACTCACAGAGATCTGCCTGCCTCTGCCTTCCAAGGGCTGGGATTAAAGGCATGTGCCACCATGGCCCAGATAATTGTAGAGTCTTAAAGTAACCCACTGTTAAGTAAATCTCTATGTTTCTGTCTAGTTGTATATTTTTTTTTTTACAAATTTTTGTGTACCTATGATCAATATAAAGTTGTTAAAATTATCATGTCTTCCTGATGGATTGTTTCCTTATCACTGTAATCTGGTAGTATTTATCTTTTCTGACTAGCTTAGGCTTGAAGTCTACTTTGTCAAATGTAAGAACAGTTACAACTGACTAATTCTGATACTCTTCTATTTGGGATACCTTTTCCCCACCTTCCACCTTAAAGTTACATCTATCTTTGCTGATGAAGGGTATTTTTTGAGGACATAAATTCTTAGATTCTGTTTTAAAATCCAATGTGTTAATATGTGTGTGTTTGGCTTGTGAACTGATCATTAATCATCAGAATATCTGTTCTGAACACAAGGCCAGTAGAGAGAAGTGACACTACAACTCCACTATAACCCAGTGTTTCATGAACATTGCAAAGACATTCACTACAAGAATCTTAAAAATACCCAATATTTCATACAGCTTAACTTCAGTACAAATTCCAATACAAAAGCATAAGACATGAAAAACCAATGAAATACTACTGTTACAAAGATTACTAGGACCACAGTACTGTTTTCAAATGGGAGTGGATTAGGAAAAAAAATTCCAGAAAGTAATTCCGAAGAATGGTTGTGAATATACCCTAAGAAATGTAAATAGAAGCAAATAAACTCATAAGTGAATCATAGTAGAACACAAACAGTTAGTGGAATAAAGTAAAGTAGTGAATATAGTATATGGGAGTGGAAATAAACACAGAGAAATTTTAATAAAAGCTGAAGTTCTAGAAATGAAAAAATTAAGTCTAAAATAAAGCTCCATGATAAGTATCACAACATAGTGGTCTGAGGGGCCAGGGGTACAGTATGAGTGCTTAAGAAATTTGGATATTACACAATGACAAAGCTACATTAATAAGAAAGTAAAAAATATAAAATCTATGAATTATAGGCATAGAAGAATTATGCTAAATTATCTTTCTCTTACACACATACATATACACTTCTAGTGAAATTATAGTTGAAAGAGATAGAGTGACTTAAAAGTTGGTAGATTATAAGATTTATTATAATGTATTTTATACAGGTTGATATTGAGAGCCACTTGTAGCAAAAGACCAAGGGAGTGTACAGCAAGTTACAACTAACGTTCAGAAGGTCAACCTATCAGAACTAAGGGTTCTGTTACAGGAAACCATCATGCAAGGCATTATTGAAGTACTGCTTTTTGAATGAATTGGCTGTCTCTTATTGTAAACTTCTTGTGCAGTAACAGCTATGATTCTTCCCATTTACTGTGCATCTCCATGTTACATATACATACAATCTCATGATTGCATCTCAATCTTGGGCACAACTTTTCCTATACATTTGGGGTAATTGGATAACTGTCTCAGCTGTGTTTATTTTTCATTAACATAAATCTGGCCAGGGCCATTCTCCGGACAAAAGTATTTCAGCAAAGATACTTTTTCCAAGGACAAAACCCGCACACAGATAAACATTAGCTCATCTTACTTATAGATAAGAGAAAATAACCATTAGCAATTAAATCCACAACTCCTTACCTTCACCTTGGGTTATTTACACAAAACCCTAATTTAAGAGATTTACTGTTCACATTCCTGGGATGATGTTTTAGCCACTTGCTAGTTACTGAGTTAGGTAGCCACTTCTCACTGACCCAAGGAGATTGCCTAAGGCCAGGCAGGTGATAGGTGCCAAGCTTCTTTCTTGTGCAAATTAAGTTTTAATTCCTCCTCAGCTAGGTGCTGTTCCTAGATTCCCTAATTGATCTTAGCCTTTAGTTGACCCTACCAGAGAACTCCCCTTTAGTCACTCCCTTTTGGGTTGTAATTGGAAACTGATGGTATGTGTGGATCCTTATCACCTCTATCTGCGACCCTGAAAAGTTCAAGCCTTGCATTGCTTGCAATTCCAAAGAATTACTGATTGTGTGTATATACTGGTTTCCTGACAGCATTTGGAGAATTGATTTGAGAAGAACAAGATGAGGATGAAGATGGAAAGAACCAGGTAGAGATGAGAGAACATCAGGAGGGACTGAGAGGAGCTAAGTATGAGAACAAAGAAACTGCATAGATAGAATTTACTTAGAAGAATAAAGTGAATGGACTAAAGAACTCACTGTGCTTAGATTCATTTGATATCCCTCAGATTAGTATCCTTAGCTGATGTAGCTTCTGTTCTAGACCCTGGTAGAAATCTCCTCAGGGCAGGTACCTGAGGAGAATTCATTAGGTTGTAATTTAATTTACTTAACCAAAGTCATGAGCAATGTTGTATGTTAGATTTGTTTCCTTTCATATAATTTAAAATGTTCAATATGGGGTTATGTGCTATTATCTTATCCACATTGTGTGTGTACCTTTTACTGCCTAGTCTCTTCATTAATAATAGCACACAGTACTGGACTGATGTGTAAGTAAATGAAAATTCATCCAGAAGCCCTTGGTTTTTAATTCTCCAAGATATGTTTAGCTTATACTCAGAGTTTAAATCTAAAGATAGAAATCTAACTTCCAAAGAGCAAAATATTTAGTCAACATCTTCAAAACTATAAAGAGAGTTTTTATTGACCCTAATTAGGTTAGACAACACATTTCTGCATTTTAGATTTTATTGTCAAATCAGTTTTGGGATAAAATATATTTCAAAGAAAGTCTAAGAAATATATCCTGTAGGAGCTTTCGCTACTTCTTCTGATATTATTAGTTGAGACTTTGGACAGAGAGTGAAAGACTGGGAGAAACAATTGTAATGACTTGTTAGGTTGTCAGAGGTCTGTCTATGTCAGTCTCTTCATAAGAACCAGCTCTTGCATTCACCAACTTGATGTAATTCAAACACTAATTTTTATTTTTATTTACTGTGTGTGTAGGGAGTGTGAGGCATGGGTGCTAAGGCACTCCTATGTAGGTCAGAAGACAGCCTGTGGATGTCTTTGCCTCCTCAGTGTGGGTGCCAGGGATTGAAGTCAGGTAGTCATGCTTTACAGGAAGTGCTTCTACTTACTGAGCCACATCCCAAGTCCCAGGCTCCATTTGCTTAAAATACTGCAGACGTTTTAATTTTCCTTCGTGATCAACTTTGGGTGCTTTTATTATTTTAGGCATGATCATAGTGATGTTCTGAATTATGTATGTTTATATTTTATCCTCTAGTACAATGACTTAGAATAGCTTTTATTGTCAAGTTTCCAATTTCCTTGAAGTGTATCTTTATACATACAGAATTTTTGATTGCCAATTGCCCTGTTTGATAAAATTTTTAATATTTCTCATATCCAATCAGAAGTTATCTCGTTTCTTTTCATTTTTAACTTTTATTATTACAAATGTTAAAAATATTTCCTAGACAATTTAAGATAATTTATATTTTTAAATCATCTAAGATTCAGTGTTTCACCTATAAATTACATACTTTTTAAAATAAAGCAATAACCTTTTGTTTTATGTGTGTCAGATTTCCAATTATTGGCAAATAAAGACTTAAACCACCAATTGTACACTAGGGCAGATCATTTATTAATATATAATAGATGTACACTATTTGAAATTTTGCAGTCTTCTGAAGTGCTGTTGGTGAAATTTTAGTATTAATCAAATAGAGCAGTTATGCATACAATGCCCTTGGGTGCTGGTAAAAGTAGGTGTCTCTGAAGCAATGACTTACACAACTATCACTTTGTTTTTGCTTAAAGTCAGAAGTGACATGTGACATTGAATCCTATGTTCTGATAAAATATCAAAAGAAATTAGAACAAAAATTGGATCTCATAAGGTATTTCAACAAAATTATGAAATAGAATCTAAAATAATAATATTTTTAACTTCTGACAGAAAGAAAGAAATCCAAATATGTTTTATTTTGATATTCTCTACACAACATGTTTTGGTCTTCTTTCAATTTTAGTTTTTTATATGTTTTTAGAAACTCCCAGTTTTCCTCTGACTTGGCTGTTTTCTTTCAAGATCAGAACAATCCACATGCTTTTTGTTTATAAACCCTAAGCACTTTCTATTCTTATAATTTCTGTCTTCAAGGTATTGACTGCCAGCATCTCAAAGACTGTGGTGGTATCTGATAGAGAAGCTGCCCTTGTCTGTTATAATGGAGATGATCTCAAGGTGGAAAAGCTAGGGTAAGATATTTAAAGGGATTTAAGACCCGGCCTGTGCATTGCACAGACAAATCTTACCAACAGGGAAGCTGTCAGGAACAAGACAAAGTTTATGATGTAATAGCTTAGATTGGTGGGCTAAGTAAGTCGACAATCTCAAAGTCACTTGTAATAAATAAGTTGCTTGGGTGGTTTACAACCTCAGGTTCAAGAAATAGTTAGGGCACTAAGTAACTTTTGTGTAGTGTCAGTGGTAACTGAGGAACAATAATGAATGCCAGGCCAGAGTTGTCAAACCCACAAAGGTCTAATTAAACTGGTTTTAGTTTTTGTAGTAAATAATTGAAAATGCCCACCCCTCCTTGCGCCTGACAAACAGTCTGTAATCTTACTTCATTCACAGGATTCTTTCAATCTCTTATTATTTTCATAAGCTTTTATATCCCCTTACTTCAGGAACAGAATATAGTTTAGAACAGTAACGGCCAATGTCAGAGAAGGAACTACAGTTGGCCTCACACATAGATTATTTTGATCTTTTGTTGCCAAAGCTATTTACTTTCCATTGACGATGTATGCTAATTTATTAATCTCTGGTATCAATTTTCTTAAATATCCCTACTTCTATCCAATATAGTGGTGACTTTAACTATGAAGGTTCCACAAAACTACATGAAGAATGTGTGAGTAGACAGTTAGGGAGAAGTAAAACAGTCATAAGCAATTCGCACATTGAGATTTAAATTTTTTTTTTCATTTTTAATGATGGATAGATGGTTCTTCATTTCCTACTTTTGTTTTCATTTAAAGAAGTGTATTTAAATATTTTGAAGATTGTTTTGCTATATAGTAATTCAAATTGGTCATTATATTGCATATAATACATATGAAATCATCTATATCCAATAAGTGTATGTAATTATTTATATTTATTAAAAGTTTATATTATAAGAACACTGGAAAGAGTGGCACATATGCAAAGAATCAATGTTAAATTGATTGACTGAATTTGTCAAATTGTTAATAAGAAAGCTCAAGATACAAACTAAGACCTGAAAAGACTACATGGTGATTATATTGAAGCAGAGAGAAATATCACTGTGACGAGTCTATGCATACATTTTTCATGAAGGGCAGGCGAAAAACTGGAGAGTTATTGTTTTATTCTTATTATTATGATATTCTTTCTGATTCCTTCTTTTAAGACTTCTAAAACCCACAAAGCCACAAAAAACAGACACAGATGTAATGGACATTGATATTCTACTTAGTTATGTTCAGCAATTTAAACATTTCTGTACCTTAGTAATTTTGAATATTTAGGCATGCATTTTACAAAACCATTTAGAGCCTTCCACATAATTATATAACAGCTCATAGCCATCTGTAACTCTAGCCCTAGGTGTTCCCATGCCACATTCTGATATCTGAAGTAACTAGGCATACACGTGAAGTGCAAGCATACATGAAGTCAAAACACTCATACACATAAAATTATAAAATAAATAAATCAAATTAACATATTTTGTAAATGCGTTTAATGTTTGTTTCTTATTTTGAAAGGTGGAAGCTTTACCTAACATCCATTATTTTTCTTGTTGCTATTTTCACATGTCATCAGTACTCAAAGCATTCCTAGAAAAAATGTTCTGTTCTCCAGGACTGGAGATCACTGAAAGAATAGCTAGGTAAAAGAAAGACAAGAATGAGAATCCACAGGATTATAGTAATTATATCTGTTAGAAATACTGTGATGGAGTTTAGTAAAGTATCAAGGACTTTAAAAGAAAGCTATATCTGAAGATCCTTTTTTTGGCCTTAAAGAAGTATCATTTTATCAAAAATAAAAGATACACATTTTTGTGAATGGCTAAATAAATGGAATGCAGTGAGACTATGCATTTGTCTTAGAATATTAAACTACTAGTTGCATTTTCACACTAGTGTTCAAAGTACTTCAAAGTTCACAACATATATCTCTTCTCTCTCTCTCTCTCTCCTCTCTCTCTGTCTTTCTCTCTGTGATATATGTATGTATGTATGTGAATGTGCATATAGAGACCCTGAAAAGGACATAGGATATCTTATCTTCCTCTATGATTTGGTACCTCATTCCTTTTAATGGATTTCTAATTAAACCTGAAGATAACTACTTTTCTTCTAGTCAGGTTGGTTGGCAAGCCCACAGATGGGTGCTCCTTTCTACCCATACCCCATAGCTCGGTTCAAGAAATACATGACTACAATCAGCTACTTACATGTGTTTGGGAGTCCTAACATAGGTTCTCAATGTTCCTGTGCAAGCATTCTTATCCACTGAGCCATCTCCCCAAAGAAGCATTGCAGTTTAGGCAGTCTGGTGTTTGATAGAATCCTTCCTTCATACAATGATAGTTGTCAGGAGATACTTGCTAATTTCGTGCATATGACATATGAGGATAAGATAAAGTTATTTTAGTGACAATGAAAGTACCAGGTGAATTAATTTATAAACCAAAATTGAAGTTTTGTTTTATATAATCTAGTGTAGTTTCCTCCTATTAAATTTGTTGTTTAGTCTCAAGTAACAGTTTCTAACATATGGTCTTTCCCACTTTGTATAAACCTAAATGGTTCAATGTCTTTGATATCTGACATGCCAAAATGAATCTTAATTTTCATGTTGAAATACAAATATACTTTTAGGGTCAGATTTGACAAACACAGACATCAACATCTTTAAAAGTAGTCATGTGTGTTCCATAAAAAAGTAGAGCTGGCCCCAAAATGGTCTTTCAAGTGGTACATAGAATTCTCTAAGGAAAGTGCTGACATATTAGTTAGAGAAGTCAATATTTCATCAGACTCCAAAATATTATTGATTTTTAAATATTAGAAGCTAATTTCATTCTACCATGATTGTCCTAGGACTGTGAAAGTTGGGTAGGCTGTCTTCATGTGGCCAGACCCATGCCATATTGTATCTGTCCCTTAGACTATATCATCATCTAATCATGATCTGTCCTGGCAATGACTCAGTCACATGAGTGTGGGCAAGGCATAGAGGACAGCTCAGCATTGCTTCCGAGAGTGGCAACAACATACTTTTTTTGAGCTGATTGTCGGCTTTTAGTGGAATGAAGGAGATCATGACCATGGTAAGGCATGGATATTGGTAAAATTTTGTTTATAGAAAATCAGACATAAGAGAAGCACCAGTGCTTTCTGGCTTTTCAAACTAGCTGTTTGAGGAATAAAACCTTGCTCCTGTGATAGACAAGATGTTGGTCTAAGGGTGAAATTTGCTGCTGATTCACTTATAATCAATTCAGCACAGGCAAAGAGAACTTATGGGGTACCAAGATATTAAACCCTAAATGGAACTTATGTAAGTTGTATTTCTGTTTTCACTGATGAGCTACCTGAAAAAAGCAACTTAAGTATCATGGTTGGAAGAGATGCAAAAAAAAAAAAAAAAAAAAAAAAAAGGCGGCAAAAGACATGGCAGCGTGCACATGAAATGGTTTTTCACATAGCATTTGTAGTAAGCAGCAGAGAGAGATGGATGTCCATGCTCAGCTTGCTTTATCATTTAGTTTTTATTTAGTTTGCTATCCAAGCCCATGGGATGGTACTGCCTACATTGAGGGTGGGTTATCGCAGATCAATCAGTTCTTGGAAACACTTACAGATGTGTCCCACAGTGTGTCTCTGAGATGATACTAATTCCAAACAAAACAAAATAAACAGAAAAAGTTACAAACTTTCAACATAAAGCGCTACAGAGTAAATATTCTAATTACAAAGAATGGAAGAATTACCTGTGTGCGCAGGCGCGCGCGCGCGTGTGTGTGTGTGTGTGTGTGTGTGTGTGTGTGTGTGTGTGTGTGTGTGACATTATGTACTCAGAGTGTGTAACTTGTTTGTTTTCTAGTCTTGTTTTGTCCTTCTGTTTCATTGTTCTGTGAAACCTAATAGGGAAAAGCCAACTCTTCCAGCTCCACCTCAAACATCTGTCTGGCAATGGAGTCATTTGGACTCTGGTGATATTGAGCTGTTTGTACTTCCAGTCCTGCTACCTATAGCACAACAGGGCAATTTCTCCTGGAATAGCTCTATTTAGTGGTCGCAGCTTTCCTTGGCAAATCTTCCTGGGACCCTTGCTTATAAAATAAGCTTAACGCACTATCCTTGCCATGGCCTTTCTGCAGACATTCCATCCTGCCACATCCTGTTTGGTCTAACAGGCTTTCTGGAACCTCTTAAACCAAGAATTTCAAGACCCTACAAGCAAGTAACTGCTGCATTTTCAAGTTTACAAAACAAGTACCCTGTGGAGAACACTGCTAGTGTCTTCTCTGACTTATATAGTAGTTTAGCCTCTTTCTTCAACATCTCAGGTGGCCTGTGGATGAACCTGGGAAAATAATTACTTAGATTAACTGTTTTAGAACAGGGAAGCTCCTTCAGTGGCATTCCCAATTTGGGCAGTTTCCTTTCAATTGAATTGCATCTTTGTAAGTTGAAGTCTTTGGTTGGTGGCGGTCTTATCCCTAGTATACTTTCCCTACTGCAACAGTGTAGAGGCCAGTCTATGAAATGGTGTTGCCCGTGTTCATGGTGGGTCACCATTCTCAGGTAAATATTTTTGGTATCACCATCACAAACATACACAGTTGTCTATATCCTAGATGATTTTAAATCCTTTTAGGTTCCCATTGAAAATTAACCATCAAGAGGTGATGACCTGGACACTGGACACTGCATGGTTTGTCTGCACACTGTTAATTTATAATGGTAACAAAAACTAAATGGTAAGTGGAAGTGACTATGTGTGTATGTGTAGGTTTTGCTCTGGTGCTCACGGTTACATACAGTGTGTGTGTGTGTGTGTGTGTGTGTGTGTACTTTAGCATGCTCAGAACATGTCTGTAATACTGTCTTCATAGAACGTGATCAAGGCATGCATTCTAGAACAAATGATACTTTGAAGTTGTTAAAACTAAAGTTGTAAATGTACATTTGATGTTCTCATGGCACTAACTTAGCTATTTACTTGCTAGATAGAAGAGAAATTTCAGTTTCCTTCCATTTGTGCCTAGGACCGTCACGATCATTTTACCCCCTGTAGTGTTTGATGGACTTTCTCCTCAGGTGAAGATGTGGCTCCTCTTCACTTTTGATACAGTTGATAAAAGATTATTATTTTTTCAGCTCCTATATAAATTAAAAATTTAAAATGTAAAGTACATTTTAAAAATACAAAGTAAATTCATAAAATTTGATGGTGTAAAGATTTGTGTTTTCTAAGGCTGGGAGCCAAGATATTCTTAGATTATCTTAATGATAATAATTTCTGACTAAAGAATTCTGATAGTAATAGTTTATTCTTCACCTCCTCTGGTGTAACTATCCTTAAAGACTTCAATATTAAATCCTGCCTCAACTGGATTATCTCTAGCAATAAGCTTCCCTGCTTGTGGGTATTGTAGACTGAGGGGGGAGGAAGTTTGTTCCTGATCCTGTGGTTTAGACAGGGAAGAGAAAATAGCATGTCATTTAAGAATTAGCATGCTTATATTATGTCATTAAATCCACAGTAGACTTTTTGCTTTGATGCTGATCCAGGTAGAGCTTGGCATCATCTCTCATAGCTGAGTGTAAGGGGACACTTAGAAACTCCAATATTCTAGACCTAGTCACACTCTTACTACTGACACTTTATTTACTATACAGGGTAAAATGTGCAGAAATGAATGATATTTCATGAAATGTGCCCCTCCTCAACAATTAACAGTAATATGATATGATGACTAGTGATTCATATTTATGAGAATGATTAGATAATTTTCTTACTCTAAACATAAAGGTTTTCCTCTTTATACAAGGAAAATGGCCAAACATTTAAATCTCTCCCATTAATACTCAACTATAGGAATATATATATATTATATATGTATATATATGTATACAAATTGAGCAGCCAAAAATATTGATGAACCTTATACCAGGAAAGTATTTTTCTAAGTGCAGGTTAAGATTTTATTTAAAGAAAGTGGAGTTCCATAGACTGATGGTGAGACAGAGAATATACACAGAAGAGCATATAGAAAGAAGCTTTATTGTACATATTGGATGTTCAGGAATATTTGACTTTTGTAGTGGTAACACTTCATGTGGTGATATATTGTGTCCCCCAATATATTGTACACCCTAATAAAGCTTATCTGAGGATCAGAGGAAAAAACAGCCACTATATTAAACATAGAAGTCAGGCAGTGGTGGCACACGGCTTTAATCCTAGCATTGGGGAGGCAGAGATTCATCCGGATCTCTGTGAGTCAAGGCCACACTGAGAACAGAGTCAGGCATGGTGTCACACGTCTTTAAATTCCAACACTAGTTAACCATAATGGTCTGGAGGTCTGTACAGACAGACAGGAAGTAACAGAGCTGGGCAGAGAGAGGAAGTGATGTAGCTAGGTGGAGAGAGGAAGTGAGATGGCAGGGACAGAAAGGCATATAGGCATGGGTATACTGGAAGTAGGTCTCTTTGGAAGCTGAGGGTTTGGTGAGGTGAGGTTGGCTGTGGCTTGTCCTATTCCTCTGATCTCTCATCTTTCACCTCAATATCTGGCTCTGGGTTTGTTTTTCTTTATTAATAATACCATTTAGCAATTTGTTTTAAAACTTCATGACTGAATATGTGTTTACAATATTCTCTTTTATAAACTATAAAACAAATAGATTACAGAAATTCTTCTAAACCACTTTCTAAAGAGCAAAATGACTTTGCCTATACCCATTGTGAGAATGTAGTGGCTGTCAGCTGTGGAGGTTGAGGCACTGTGAAAGCATAGGTGGTTTTCTTGGTGTTTCCATTTCTGTGCACAACTGAACCTAGAAGCAAGCCATTCTGGGAAGACAGAATGAGACACTGCTTCACGGACATCAGCATGTCCTATACGCACCTTATTCGACACAATATGCACTCAGGTTAAATTCATATGAGGGATTTTAAGGAAGGCATAGGGCCTGTTGTATTTCAGGAAGCTTCACAGAAGACAGTTTATGATTATTTCTGACTTTGTGAATAAATTAAAATACCAGGAGATGCCGTATTTACTGAGTGCTGGACAATTTGCTTTTACATTTTGGAATTATGTTCTACAGGTTTACCTACACTGACACATAGTTTCATTTAATTTTCTGTAATAACTATGGCTGGATCACTGTCTTGTCCATTCTTCTGCTCATGGATAGCTGAAAAGTGTCTTCTTATGATGCATGGTGATGATGGATGTCTTATGCCATCCCAATTTGTAGACAAGATTTTTAATTCCAAACGTACCTAAAATCTTGTTCTGTCCGTCTAATAGACTGTTTGCTAATGTGTGCATGAAAACTGTTATTTATGTGTGGCAATGTACTTCTTGCCTCTGATTCTTTAGGGGTCACTTTGAGCTGTCTCATCAAACTAGAGTATTAATGCTTGAGTATTTCTGGATTTTATTAATGTGTTGCTTTCCCCTTTTCTGTCATTTATCTCAGGAGTCATTTACAAATTTTGAATACAAATACTTGGACAGTTACATGGTTATAAGTATTTCCTCTAAGGCTTCATCTCCTCACCCTTTTTGTGATAACTGTTCTAGAATTGACGTCTAAGTGAGTTACATTTATTCATCATTTCCCTGTAGAATTTATAATCTTTATACTTGATTTTAGGGAGTTTTCTGCTCAAAGGTCATAAACTATTCTCTTTCATTACTTCTCATATTTATGATGTTGGCTTTCCACATTTGACTTAATGCACTGAAACTGACCTTTTTCTGAGAGTATAGTGCTGAAATCTGAGGCTGTTCTCTCTCATCTTGCTACTAAGCAACACCACCGACAGGCTTTGAAAGCAGTTCTTCTCATCCATGAGATTTACAGTGCCACCTCAGCCACACACTAACCTGTGCCACCTCTTCACATGCTGTATGAGTCTGTTTCTAGCCTCCCTAGAAATGTGTTCCAGAAATGTTTCTACCATCAGCAGTATCATGGACCCTGAAGGAACATCTTCTATAAAGTCCAAGTCTTGGTGTCATCAGCAGCAGCCACTGTGCTGCTCCTCAACCTCAGGTATATATTGACTGCTCTCACTCCACGTGCTCTATACCAATTTAAGGATCCACTTATAAATGGTAACTGTTGGGAATCATATTAGCTTATTATATAATATTTATAGTTATATAATAAATTGTGAAAATACAGTTTTCAATTTTCTAGCATTTTACTATTTTTTTCTTTTTTATTGCATTTTTTTCAAATTTTATAATTTAATTTTATTTTACATATTATCCACGGATTCCTCTGTCCTCCCTCCTCCCCGCCCCCCAGCTGACCCCCTATTCCCATCTCCTCTAGGACAAAGACTCCCCTGGGGATTCAGCTCAACCTGGTAGATTAGGTCCAGGCAGGTCCAGTCCCCTCCTCCCAGGCTGAGAAAAGTATCCCTGCATAGGCCCCAGGTTCCAAACAGCCAGCTCATGAACTAAGGACAGGTCCTGGTCCCACTGCCTGGGCACCTCCCAAACAGTTCAAGCTATTCAACTGTCTCACTTATCCAGAGGGCCTGATCCAGTTGAGGGCTCCTCAGCTATTGGTTCATAGTTCAAGTGTTTCCACTATTTTGGCTTTTTGTCCCTGTGCTTTTTTTCCAATCATGGTCTCAACAATTCTCAATCATACAATCCCTCCTCTTTCTTGACAATTGGACTCCTGGAGCTACACCTGGGGCCTGGCCATGGACCTCTGCATCTGCTTCCATCAGTCATTGGATGAGAGTTCTATCATGACAGTTAGGGTATTTGGCCATCTGGATCACCAGAGTAGGTCAGTTCAGGCTTTCTCTCGACCATTGACAGTAATCTATTGTGGATGTATCTTTGTGGATTCCCGGGGTCCTCTCTAGCACTTTGTTTCTTCCTATCCCCATGGGGGTCTTCATTTATCATGGTCTCTTTTTCCTTGTTCTCCCTCTCTGTTCTTGATCCAGCTGGAATCTCCCTCTCCCCTAAGCTCTCTTTCCCTTGATCCTTGATCTTTATTACCCCCCCCCCCCACATCCCGTTTGCTCATGTAGATCTCATCCATTTCTCTGTCATTGGGGGATCCCTGTGTCTTTCTTAGGGTCCTGTTTTCTAGTTAGATCCCTGGAGTTGTGAGTAGCAGTCTAGTCATCCTTTGTTTTACATCTAGTATCCTTCTATGAGTGAGTACATACCATGTTTGTCTTTCTGAGTCTGAGTTCCCTCACTCAGGATGATATTTTCTAGATCCATCCATTTGCCTGCAACCCTCATGATGTCATTGTTTTTCTCTGCTGAGTAGTACTCCATTGTGTATATGTACCATATTTTCTTTATCCATTCTTCAGTTGAAGGGCATCTATGTTGTTTCCAGGTTCTGGCTATTACAAACAATGCTGATATGAACATAGCTGAGCAAATGCCCTTGTGGTATGATTGAGCATTCCTTGGGTATATGCCCAAGAGTGCTACAGCTGGGTCTTAGGGGAGATGGATTCCCAGTTTTCTAAGAAAGTGCCAGATTGATTTCCAAAGTGGCTGTACAAGCTTGCATTCCCACCAACAGTGGAGGAGAGTTCCCCTTGCTCCACATCCTCTCCAGCATAAGCTGTCTTCTGTGTTTTTTATCTTAGCCATTCTGATGGGTGTAAGGTGTATCTCAGAGTCATTTTGATTTGCATTTCCGTGATGATTAAACTCTCCCAACCAGAAAAGCCCATGACCATATGGTTTCAACACAGGATTCTAACAGATCTTCAAAGAAGAGTTAATACCAGTACTCTTTAAATTGTTCCACACAATAGAAACAGAAGGAACATTACACAACTCCTTCTATGAGGCTACAATTACCCTGATTATTAAACCAAACAAAGATGCAACAAAGAAAGAGAACTACAGACTGATCTCCCTCATGAACATTGATGCAAAAATACTCAATAAAATACTGGCAAAGAGACTCCATGAACACATCAAAACAATTATCCATCATGATCAAGTAGGTTTCATCCCAGGGATGCAAGTGTGGTTCAACATGAGAAAGTCCGTTGTGATATTGTGTTCTCAAAAATATTGTGCAGGCTAATAAACTTATCTGGGGTCAGAGAACAGGACGGCCACAATATTAAACATGAAGATAGGCAGTGGTAGCACACACCTTTAATCCTAGCATTCCAGAGACAGAAATACCTCTGGATCTCTGAGTTTAAGGCCACATTAGAAACAGCCAGGCATGGTGACACATGCTTTAATCCCAGGGAGTGGGGGCAGAAAGTAGAAAGATATATCAGTTGTGAAGACCAGAAACTAGATGCATTTGGCTGGTTAAGCTTTTAGGCTTTGGAGCAGCACAGTTCAGCTGAGATTCATTTGGATGAGGACTTAGAAGCTTGCAGTCTAAGAAAACAAGACCAGCTGAGGAACTGGCGAGGTAAGGAAACTGTGGCTTGTTCTGTGTCTCTGATCTTCCAGCATTAACCCCAATAACTGGCCTCAGGTTTGATTTTATTAATAAGAACTTTTAAGATTCCAACTATAGTCCGTCAATGTAATACACCATATAAACAAACTAAAAGAAAAAAAAAATACATGATTATCTCACTATATGCTGAAAAGGCTTTTGACAAAATCCAACACTCCTTCATGATAAAGGTCTTGGAGCAATCAGGAATACAGGGAACATACCTAAACATAATAAAGGCAATTTACAGCAAGCCAACAGCCAACATCAAATTAAATGGAGAGAAACTCAAAGTGATTCCATTAAAATCAGGAACACGGCAAGGCTGTCCCCTCTCCCTGTACTTATTCAATATTGTACTCGGAGTTCTAGCCAGATCAATAAGACAACATAAGGAGATTAAGGGGATGCAAATTGGAAAGGAAGAAGTCAAGCTTTTGCTATTTGCAGATGACATGATAATGTACATGAGTGACCCCAAAAATTCAACCAAGGAACTGATACAGCTTATAAACACCTTCAGCAACATAGCAGAATACAAGATCAACTAAAAAAAGTCAGTTGCCCTCCTATATGCAATTGACAGTCTGAGAAGGAAATCAGAGATACATCACCATTTACAATAGTCACAAATGATATAAAATACCTTGGGGTAACTCTAACTAAGCAAGTGAGGGACCTATATGCCAAGAACTTCAAGTCCCTGAAAAAAGAAATTGAAGAGACGTCAGAAAATGGGAAGATCTCCCATGCTCATGGATAGGCAGGATTAATATAGTAAAAATGGCAATCTAACCAAAAGCAATCTACAGATTCAATGCAATCCCCATCAAAATCCCAACACAATTCTTCACAGACCTGGAAAGAATAATACTTAACTTCATATGGAAAAACAAAAAACCCAGGATAACCAAAAGAATCCTGGACAATAAAACAACCTCTGGAGGCATTATGATCCCTGACCTCAAGCTCTACTATAGAGCTACAGCAATAAAAGCAGCTTAGTACTGGAATAAAATCTGACATGTGGACCAATGGAATCAAATTGAAGACCCAGACATTAACCCGCACACCTATGAACATACAATTTTTGACAAAGAAGCCAAAAATGTACAATGGAAAAAAGAAAGCATCTTCAACAAATGGTGTTGGCATAACTGGTTGTCAACATGTAGAAGGCTGCAAATAGATCCATATCTGTCACCGTGCACAAAACTTAAGTCCAAGTGGATCAAAGACCTCAACATAAATCCAGTTTACTCTGAACCTGATAGAAAGAAAGAGGATGTATCCTTGAATCATTGGCATAGGAGATCATTTCCTAAATATAAACCAGTAGCACAGACACTGGGAGAGAAACAATCAATGCAGTGGGATCTCTTGAAACTGAAAAGCTTTTGTAGAGCAAGGACACGGTCCCACAAAGGCAAAAGCAACAGCCCTACTGTTGAAGATGGGAAAAAAGATCTATCACTAACCCCCACATCTGACTGGAGGGGCTGATTCCAGAATAATATAAAGAAACTCAAGAAATTAGACATCAAATGACCACCAGCTCCAAATAAGAAATGGGCTATAGAGCTAAACAGAATTCTCAACAGAGGAAGCACAAATGGCTGAAAGACATTTAAGGAATTGCTCAACATACCATTTCTTTCTTGTCTTTGTATGTTATGTATAATGTTGCTATGAGACAGCACAGTACCTAGATTCATATTCCAGTTTTTACAGAGATTTATAAATTATTGGGGCAGACCATAGAAGTTTTGGATCAGGACAGATTTATGAAGGGATGAAATCAATACAGCACACTCATGAATACAGAACAAGGCTGCACCGCCATTCTTCATCTACCAGGGAGAGATGGAGAAACTACAGACAAGGTCACTGATCTATGGTATCAGGAAGCCTTCCATCATCCAAAGAGTGGCATGTGACCTTTCTCCCCCTATTCTTAAAGGGTGATGTATCATCAGAGAAGACCATGCCCATTGGGCCAACCCACTCAATTCCATTGGTCATTAGACTGAATGGCAGATTTTTTCCACAACATTTTCCCCCTCTTGTCTAAAATAAAAAGATTCTAATCTTAACATAATAGAAACTATATGCAATAAAACAATTATCAATATCGTCAAGAGAAAGGAAAAGGTAACAATTTTAAGAAGAAATGAAACTACATATAACAAGAACAACTACCAAGAAAGAAATACATCCTAGATTTCAAGACCATAGGTAATAGGCAATTTTAATATAGATTATTCCAATAGTTGTCCTTTCCTGAAGTGTCTAAGTTTTGTACCTAATATGTCCTTGGCCAAGATTTGGGTGGCTTCTAACTGTAACTATCAGTCTTCAACCCCATCAAAGACCTGAGGAGGAAAATAATAATAACTGAGTAAGCAGGAAGTGCAAGCAAATGACTTAAAAAATATCAAGGAAAGACAGAAACAGCTGGCTCCCTAGACAATCACCCAAGTTCCTCTGTGATGTTGGGACATCCAACTTTGGCTTATAATCCTAGAATATCTCACAGTTAGGTTATGTTTCTGTGCATTTAGAATTTTTTTAAGCTTCCTTAAGTCTTATGTGGAGATTACTGCCTCACATTGGGCAGCCATATGTAAGCAGAAGTTTCTGTTGCACCAGCAACTCCCAAATACCCATCAGCTGATTCCCAAATAATGGACTCAGAGGATTAATATTACTTATAAATGTTTGGCTGATGGCTCAGGCTTATTATTGATTAGCTCTTACGTTTAAATTAACACATTCCTATTAACTCATCTAAGAAGCAAGATGCTAGAGGACCTATAAGTCACAGACCACGTGGCAATAAATAGATTAATAGGAATAGGTTAATTTAAATGTAAGTGCTAGTTAATAATAAGCCTGAGCCATTGACCAACCATTTATAAGTAATATTAAGACTCTGAGTCAATTATTTGGGAAGCAGCGATGGGTATTTAGGAGTTGCTGAAGGGTCAGAAACTTTCACTTACAGTAAATATTTTGTATAAAGTTTAAAATGAAATTTTGTATGTTTTCTCCCTGAATTTGATTTTAATTTTATCAGAAATTAAACAGCTGTCTTTATCACCTTGTCCCTGTTTTTAAATAGAATGGAATGATTCAATATTGAGATCCATATATTTTTCTATAAAGTGCATTTTATGCTAAGAACCTTCTTCCTGGGTCTAGAGAGAAAGCTCAGCATAAGAGCAATTACTACTCTTCTGGATATAGGGTCCACAAGCTAATTGTGTTGAAGCATTCAGAGGAGAAATATACCTAAAGATAAGTGAGACAGACCTAGCCATTCAGTTTTTGGAGTCTTCTGAGACAAGGAAGAGATACAGCTGGACAGAGAAAAATATAAGATGAGTGGAGACAAGACCTAGCCCTTTTTTTGTCTGAAGAGTTGTGGAGGTAAGAGGTGACTTGGGCTTCTCCTTTACTTTTCTGATCTTTCAGCATTCACCCCAATATCTGACTCTGGGTTTTTATTAATAAGACAAATTGGAATTTTCATTACAATCTGATATTCACTTCTGGATTCAGTAGGTACTGCCTACACATGGTTGCCAGACATACATGCATGTAAGACACCATTATTAAATATATAAATAAACCTTAAAAATGAGAAATGTCCTCCATGCTCCTTGATTGCTTGTAGTTTTCTGTGTGAGTGGAGGTTGAAGAGAGGCAAATGCAATTATTGATATTCATATTATAACACAAAATAAATTCCAATATATTAAAAACATAAATCCTGTTTTCCTATTTTTCTCTAGTACTCTTGCTTTTCAACCTGATTTTGAAGTCGTCAGAGCTTATTATGTGCAGCTATAAGAAAGAACATTGAAGGAACTCTCTAGTGTTTAATAACCCAGCCTCATAGCATCATATTCCATCACTATTGCACAGCATTACATCCAGAAATTTAATATTGAAACAGTGTACTGATCTTATGTTTTGCAAGGTTTTGTATGCATTCATTTTTGTGGGTATTGTATGTGTTTAATTTTGTTACTTGTGTAGCTCTGTGTAACTAAACGAAGCTCAAACAATACCATCACAAAATTCCTGTATTACACTTTCTTAGTTCTACATTCTACCTGTCTCCTAACCCCCGACAATGATCAATGCTATTAATCCATCTCCACAATTTTATCATTTTAAGAATTCCCATGAGTGGAATCATGCCATATGTGACCTTTCAAAACTAGCTTCCTTTGTAACTCAGCATAATTTGAAATGCATGCAAGTTGTTCAGAACAACAATTTATTCTATTTTATTACCAAGTATCCTACAGTAAACAAATAACTCAAAGTCTTAAAATATTCATCTGCTGGGGAAATTTTCTGTATTAGTTATTTTCCTTCTTGTTGCAACAAAATGCCTAATATAAACAAAGGAAGGAGAACTCACTTAGTTCCTGGTTTTAGGGTAGTCGGCCCATGATGGTGGGTTGGTCCATCATGTGGCTAGGTAGAACAGCTCACATCAGAGGTCAGAAAGGAGAGAGTTGTGCAAGAGGGCCACAGAAAGGTCCCCCATACCTGTGCTCCAGTAATTTGTTTCTTCCACATAGATAGTATCCAGAAATAACAGTACCAGCTAGCTATCAAGCTGTTAACTACTGGGTCCTTTGTGGGATCCAGGGGATACCTCATATCTAAATCAGTACAAGGACATTCTACTTTTTGCTATTATAAATAAAGATGCTACAGATGTTGCTCTAAGGCTGCAATGCCCTAAACACACCTGATCTTGTTAAACAGGACTGTGCTTGGTCAGTACTTACCTGAATGTGAAAAATGTTTGAACATCAGTTTCTGTTGGTATGCACAAGTTGTTATATTAGAATAGTTGCAAACTTCCATGGTGTACATGTCTTAATCACAGTTCCCAAAACACACAATGATAAACCCGTGATTTTCATTTTATTTTCTCTTTAGAAAATAAGTCCCCATTAGTGTTTCCTTAGGTGAAATGCTCAAAATGTCCCTTAATAAGACATATATAGTATGTGATAGACTTCTCTAATGGTTTTTATTTTTATGTTGATTTGTGTTCCTTAAGAAGAATAAATTCACTGTGATTTTACATGTTGATAAATATATAATATTTATATAACAATATTATGTAAATGGGGCAACCATAGATGTTGGATAAAGGAAACAACGGGAAGATACCTGTGTTAAGGAAAGAGAAAGAGTGAGAGCAGTGGCAGATAAAAATTGAATGATGGAGAAAACAGAACAACCTGACATAAGACATCAGGACTTGGCATGTGTTGGTAAAGAGAGGACAGCAAGCAAAGAAACTGTAGGGACAGAGGAGCCTGAGAGACAATGTGCGGCTTGTCTGGCGCCATTTTGACTTACTCTGGCAGTCAGCAGGCTTTCTCTCTTTGTGTAGGGCTTTGCACATGTTGAACAGCCAACACTGGCTCCAGTCATGGAGGCAGGGGGATAGGTATCTGTGAACACTTTCAGAGCGTAGCAGGTGCTACTGTGTGGAGACAGAAGTGAGAGAGGAGACACTGGGTTAGAATGTCTGTAGGTGAACCAGACAATTCCTGAAACAGATATGAAAACCCAAGTCAGAAAACAAGTAAAGGCACAATGAGTGATGGAGAGGAAAATGGATACAGTTTGGTGAAGTAGTTGAAAACTAGCCAGATTTTAGGGAAATTACAGTTCTTCTGTGGGTTCACCACAACAAAGGTGAAGGTGTTCTCAACCACCGTGAAAATCAAAGACACATTTAGCCCAAGGAAATGTGCTACTTTTGTATTTTATGTGAATTCTTGAAGTGGCATAGAAGATTCGGGTAGGTAGGATGATGCATTCAAAGTCTCGTTCATTTTGAGCATTGGCTGATTTGCAATGATTTACAGTATCTCATATATACAATCATATGTTAGGTGTTTATTTATAAATGAAAAGGTGTTATTGTGGATTAAAAAAAAGGACCATGGATTAAAGAAAGCCCATGGTGTAGACAGTCAGATGAGAAATAAGACATTAAACACGGGGCATACAAGTCTCCTGCTTTCAACACTGTCTCGGCTTCATTCCTGTTGCTGTGATGAATTATCCAGAGAAAAGGTAACCCAGAGGAAGAAGCCTTGATTTCAGCTCATAGTTCCACGTGCCAGTTGGTCATTGTAGGGTGTTGCAGAAGCAGCTGGTCACACCACACCCACTATCCAAAAGAGAGGGAAATGAGCGGATTCTACCTGCCTGCTTGCTTTTGCTTAACTGGCTCTTCTTGTTCTCATACAGTGCAGGCATGGCCTGGGGAACGGCCACAATATTGGGTTGAGTTTTTCCACATCAGTTACAGCAATCAAGTCAATCCCCCACCAATAGGCCCACAGGCCAACCAGACATAGATCCTTCCTTAACTGACACTTTCTTACCAGGTGTTTCCAGGTTGTACCAATTTGACAGTAAAAATTAGTTCACACACACCTTTCCTTCATCCTGGTTCTAGGCATGAGCATTTTGCTCTTGGATCAGTGGTTTTCATTCATGAACTAGAACATGGATAGTGTGCAGTAGACAATTTTATTTCAGTACAAGTAAAAAATGAGAAGCATGATTGCATTGGCGCAAAGACTACAATTTATAATACTGGAAAAGCATTTCTTCTTGCTATTGTCTTTGGAGGACATAGAAAGTGCATACTTATTCTTGACTGGATGGATGAATCACAGGGGCAATATTTTATCAGGACCAGCTGACATCTCTAGCAGTACCTGAGTAGGGGAGTGAGGAATAAAAAAAGACAGAGATAAGAGACAGAAGATAGAATCAGGAGGGTTCTCAATGAATACTGCAGCACACCCAAATTTATTTCTCATAGACTTTTTATACCCAAAGCAAGGAGGGCAAAAGACTTCCTTACTGTGGGTCAAGGATCAAACAAGCGTAAACACCTCCTTAATTCTCAAAACATCTAGTTACCAGGCCTTTGATCAAACATCCTATAATTCAGCCTTAAGGAGCAAAGACAAGCTTGGATTCCCTGACCTTGAGTCAAGATGGAATCCAGCCACAAGCTGGAGTCACTGTGGGCTCCCACAATATTTGCACAGTGGAATATTATATGATGATCAAAACTAAATGCACTACTATTTCATGAAATAATATGAATCAATCTTCTCAATATAATATTAAGGAGAAATATTTCAATAACTTAAAAGAAAATAGATGTTATTACAGATAATAGGATTTAAGTTAAAAAAAATCAAGGTAGGAATGTAATTGGAAGACTAGACTTCATGGTAAGATGACAATTATTGTTGAAGTTAACTCCATTTTTAGAATGCTTCATGAATATTTATTATAGTGTTACAGGCAATTAATAAAATAACTTAATCTGTGAAAAATGTATGGACTAATATATATATATATATATATATATATATATATTATATGGAGAAAGAGAAGAGACAGGGAGAGAGAGAGAGAGAGAGAGAGAGAGAGAGAGAGAGAGAGAGAAGAAAATTAAAATTAAAGAAACTAAAGTTTAGACTAATTCCTACTGAAAATACCTTCCCACCTTATGATGATTGTCCTATGCTGAGAGAATCTGGAATTGTACCAGGATCATGACCCTCCATGAGTACATGTAGTTCTTCACATCTGGGGCCTGTGTGATATCAAAGAATTAGAGTTGTCTGTTAAATAAGGAACAACAATCTTCTGTCACTGACACTTGCGAGGACCATGATTCTCAGGAAGGGTAAATGTTGTTGCAAAATCTTAGTACAACTATAAGTTTCCATGGTTATTAAGCCTACTACATTATAGTCTCATGATTGTAAATTTTACTTTTATTTTAATAAATTATTTGACTTTTGTTTGTCATGATTAATTTAAATTATTTTAATAAGATAGGCTATCTAGGGAAGTGTAATGCATGTTGTTAATGACTAAATCTATTACTTTGAAATAAGGATATAATCAAAAAGTCAGTGTATATTATCAGAAGTAATTCTCTATAAATATGTTTCACATCAGTAAGTAAGGATGTCTGGAAAGTAATACAATACACTGGACAAAGAATGTATTTAATTGAAATATTTATAACATGATAATTGACATCCCCTTTTTGGCTCTGCATTTCCAAACCATATGTTTTAGTTTGAGAGGATCAGCTTGAGGAAGCCTCTTCAACTTATGTTTATAAAAATAAACTTGGGTATGTAGTTTCAATTAGGATGCAGAAAGAATTTTTTACTCTGTTCTGTATCCAAATAACACCTCTAAGACAATGAAAAAGAATGAAGCAAAACTCGTGCGTGTGTATGTGTGTGTGTGTGTGGGGGGGGGTGTGCGCGCGCACGTGCTCTATGTCTGAGTCTACCCACACAGTGTGTGAGCTAGGGAAGTTTATGATTTATGGAACAGATCAGAGTTGGAGTTGAGGTAATAGCCACTGGACAGGTCTTAGAAAGTAGAATTGGAAACGTAAGATGCTTGGGGTAGAGACAGAGGTCTTAGATGTTTGCTTGTTTGGATATCTTCTGTTTATTTAGCTAGCATCCATCTTGCCACCATCTCTTCTGATGTATGTATGATCTCTGAAGCAGGAAAGTCACTACCTTCCTGCTGTTCTATAGAAGTCAGAAGTCAGGTTTTGTAGAAACTATGCAGAGCATCATTTGTGGGGCATAGTAGTAAAAAGTGAAAACCTGTGTAAACTTTAAAAACAAAAACAAAAACAGAATTTCAACCTTAGTGGTGCAGGTCTGTAGTCCACGCTACTTCAGAGTCTGAGGCAAGGTGATAAAAGTTGAAGGTCTTTCTCAGCTTCAGAGATTTTTTAAAGGCAATATTGGTGAGTGAGAACTTTTATCAAAAGTGAAAAATATGGCTTGAAGTGTAACTCAGTTGTAGAATGCTATGACACTCCAAATCCAATTTCCAGGACCATCAAAAAGCCAAAAGAGAAAGACAAACCTAAACTCTAAAAAGAAAACTGAACAATGTATATGGCTACATTAGAGAATTAAATGACATCTGAGGCCTCCCTAAATCTCTGACTCTCTCAGTTCTTGTGACTTCAGAGCAAGTAAATGCATGAGGCCAGCTCAGCAGAAAGATTCCAACATCAGTAGGGATAAGGGTTTGAAGGATGCTTGATTCAGACACTGAGACTCTATGTGTTTATGTAGCCAGTGAAGAGGTACCTCTCCTTCGATCCTTTGCATTGTTCTTCATGCTCCCTTTCCTTTTTTGAATTCCTCAGGACCCCAATACAGATAAACAATTGAAAGAATAAGATGGGCATCTGCTCACATTGCTTAAATGTGCACACTAAGTGACCTCCTAGAACTGAGGCCCATGTTGAAAACATCCTCTCCATTCATCCAGCTTCTGGGTGCCTGTGGTGCTTCAAGAAGAACCACACACTGCACAAAAAGCTGTACCACAGCGTCATGAACAATAAAGAATCCATAAACACAGAGCAAAGAGAACTGCGGGACAAGCATGCAGTGTGTCAAAGCCAAACATTTCAAAGTGGAGGTGTTAACAGTAAATAATTGCAATGGTAGCGGCATGTTTTCTCTTATATGAAAGGAAGTGGGAGCCCAGGTGTCTAATTTCCTAGAAGCCTTGCCAGTTTCCACTCCAGTGCAAAGCACTTTCACAGTAGCTGAAGTTTCTAATGGCCCTTTATGTTCTGGAGAACAAATATGGAATCATAATAAAGCATTGATGGCCAGTTGTCGAGGGTGTTCTGGTATTCTTCTTTTGTGTGGCAAGTGCTAGTATTTTCTGAGATTGGTGCATCTACCCAGTTATCTGCAAAGTCTTTGTAGGTTTAGCCAGCCTCCCATGGCCATTCTAGAATTTCAACAACTTCTTTCTTTTTAAAATAAACTCTTTGAATTTTCTGTTTGCCTGGCTCACAGAGAAATTGGTGACTGATATTACTCTGTATTTCCAGTGTTTTAAATTCCATACATTTTATGGTTGAATATCCCTTTATTATTAACTACAGTTATCATATTCAGATGTGAAAGATAAATCCACAACACAAAGTGTCTTCCCATTCCCACTTCCTATTCCCATCTCATTTTCAAATATAAATATTTTTTAAGAAATTATTTTTATTAATTTTACATACTATTCAAATATCCCCCTTATCCCTTCTCTTACCCCTCCAGCCTCCCCCTCCAAATCTACCCTCCATTCCCTCCTATAAGAAGGTAAGGCTTCCCATAGGTAGGTACATTTAGTAGAGGCATGTTTAAGCCCTGTCCCCCACTGCCTCAAGGCTGTGCAAGGTGTTCCATCATAGGTAGTAGGCTCCAAAAGACTGCTCATGCACTAGGCATGGATTCTGATCCTACTGCCAGGGGGCCCCTTAAGCAGATCAAGCTACACAACTGTCTCCCTATACAGAGGGCCTAGTCCACACTTATTCAGACTTCACAGCTGTTGATCTAAATTTCATGAGTTCCCACTAGTTTCGTTTTGTTGTCTCCATAGGTTTCCCCATCATGATCTTGAAGCCCTTGCTCATAGAAACCCTCTTCTCTCTCTTCCACTGTATTTTTGGGGCTGGGCCTGGTGATTGACTATGAATCTGCTTCCATCAGTTACCATAGAAAGGCTCTATGATGACATAGTATTTACCAATCTGATTTCTGGGGTAAGCCAGTTTAGTTCAGGCACCCTCTCTACTATTTCTTGTAGTCTAAGATGAGGTCATCCTTGGGAATTCCTGGGAACTTCCCTAGCACCCAATTTCTCTCTATCCCCATGATATCTCCCTCTATCATGGTATCTCTTTCATTGCTCTCCCACTCCATCCCTGCTCCAGCTCAACCATCCCATTCCCTTATGTTTTCATTCCCCATTTCCTCCCCTCCATTGCCCTCCCCTCATCCCCAGTTTACTCAGGAGATCTCATCTACTTCCCCTTCCCAGGGTGATCCATGCATCCCTTTTTGGGTCCCCCTTGTTATCTAGCTTCTCTGGAGCTGTGGGTTGTAGTCTGGTTATCCTTTGCTTTACATCTAGTATCCATTTATGAGTGAGTACATACCATGTTTATCATTCTGAGTCTAGGTTACCTCACTCAGAATGATATCTTCTAGTTCCATCCATTGGCCTGCCAGTTTCATGATGTCATTTTTTTTCACTGCTGAGTAGTAGTCTAATGTGTGTATGTACCATGTTTTCTTAATCCATTCTTTGGTTGAGGGGCATCTAGGTTGTTTCCAGATTCTGGCTGTTACAAATAATGCTGCTATGAGCATGTGTCCTTGTGGTATGATTAAGCATTCCTTGGGCATATGCCTAAGAGTCATATAGCTGGGTGTTAAGGTAGGTTGATTCCCAATTTTCTGAGAAACCTCCATACTGATTTCCAAAGTGACTGTATAAGTTTGCACTCTCATCAACAGTGGAGGAGTATTCCCCTTGCTCCACATCCTCTCCAACGTAAGCTGTCTTCAATGTTTTTTATCTTAGCCATTCTGACAGGTATAAGATAGCATCTCACAGTCATTTTGATTTGCGTTTCCCTGATGAATAAAGATGTTGAGCAATTAATGTCTTTTGGCCATTGGAGATTCTTCTGTTGAGAATTCTCTGTTTAGCTCTGTACCCTCAGCACCCGCTTGCTTCTTAAGACCATGTGATTGGAAAGACTTTTCCCAGCCTTTTATTCTTTGGTAGTGTCTATCTTTGAATTTTAGGTGTGTTTCTTGTATGCAGCAGAAAAATGGGCCCTGCTTTCATATCCATTCTCTTAGCTTGTGTCTTCTAATAGGTGAATTAAGTCCATTGATATTAAGGGATATTAATGACCAGTGATTGTTAATTCCTAACAAATTTGGTGGCAGTGTGTATGTATTTCTCTTCTTTGGAATTTACTAGTGTAGGGTTATCTATTGCCTATGTTTTTGTGGTTGCATATGACTTCCTTCTAGTTTTCCTTCTAGTACTTTCTGTAGGGCTGGATTTGTGGATAGGTATTTTTAAATCTGGTTTTGTCTTAGAATGTCTAGTTCACTCATTCTATGGTGATTGGAAATTTTGCTGGGTATATTAGTCTAGGCTGGCATCCACTGTCTCTTAGTGTTTACATTATATCTGTTCAGTTCCTTCTGGTTTTCAAAGTCTCCATTGAGAAGTTGGGTGTTAGTCTGATGGGTCTGCCCCTATAAATCACTTGTCCTTTTTCCTTTGCTGCTCTTAATATTCTTTTTTTTATTCTGTATATTTAGTGGTTTAATTATTATGTGGCAAGGGGATTTTTTGGGGGGGTCTAGCCTATTTGGTGTTCTATAAGCTTCTTGTATCTTCATAAGTATTTCCTTCTTTAAGCTGGGAAAGTGTTCTTCTATAATTTTGTTGAATACATTTCCTGTGCCTTTGAGTCGGTATTCTTCTCCTTTTTATATCCCTATTATTGTTAGGTTTGGCCTTTTCATGGTGTCCCAGATTTTCTAGACACTTTGTGTTATGACTTTTTTGGCTTTGGTGTTTTCTTTGACTGATGAATCTATTTTCTCTATTGTATCCTCCATGCCAGAGATTCTGCCTTCCATCTCTTGTATTCTGTTGGTTATGCTTGCATCTGTATGTAGTTCTTGTTCATTTACTCAGATTTTCCATTTCTAGCTTTCCCTCAGTTTGTGTTTTCTTTATTGTTTTTATTTCAGTTTTCAGGTCTTGAACTATTTCCTTCACATGATTAGTTGCATTTTTATGGTTTTCTTGGCTTTCTTTAAGGTATTTATTGATTTCTTCCAATTTTTTTATCTTTTCCTCAATTTCTTTAAGGGAATTTTTCATATCCTCTTTAAAAGCCACTATAATCTTCATACCTTTATTTTTAAGGTGGCTTTCTTCTCCTTCTTCTGTGTTGTGATGGTCAGGTCTTGCTGTTGTACAACCACTAGGGTCTCATGATGCCATATGTTGTTGGGTGCATTTTTGCACTGGTGTCTACCCAACTCTTCTTCCAATAGGTTCAGGAGGTGCCTGTGTCTGAGCGAGCTGCTCTTGGTCCAATCTGTGCTTGCTGTGTCTGTGTCTCAGTGGGCCACTCTGGGTCCAATCTTAGCTCTTGGTCTAATTGGAGCTTGGGGATTCTGTGTCTCAGGGAGCCACTCTTAGTCTTGTCAGATCTCTTGGTTCAATCAGAGCTGGCAGATTCTGTGTCTCAGGAATTTTCCCTCGGTCCAGTGAAAGCTGACAGATTCTATGTTTCAGGCAGCCATTGGAGTTGCAGGAGGTGGGTAGGTTTGGAGTACGGCATGCGTCTTACAGATTGCAGGCTTTGATAGAGGGTTTTGGTGGGGAAGCTTGCCTGTAGGGGTCCTCCCTGCTGGCCAGCAACTAGGGTAGAGATGGATGGGAGTTCCTGGGAACTGGTTGTATCGCAGGGCCTAGGTCCTAGAGGCAGTGCTTTCTGGGTGGGAGAAGAGTCACTTACCAAATATAAATATTTTTAAAGGTTATTTCCTTGACAATTTTTTCTTTCTTTCTTTTTTTATTATTAAGAAAATTTCTGTCCATTTTATATACCAACCACAGATCCCCCTCTTCTCCCTCTTCCCACCCTTCAGCATTCCCCCCCCCCAAACAATTCCCACCTCCTCCAAGGCAAGGTTTCCCATGGGGAGTCAGCAGAGCCTGGTACATTCAGTTGAGGCAGGTCCCAGTCCCCCCTGCACTAAAGCTGGGCAAGGTGTCACACCTTAGACACTAGGCACCAAAAAGCCCTCTTATGCACCAGCAATGGATTCCAATCCCCCTGCCTTGACACTCCCCAAAGAGTTCAAGCTAAACAACTGTCTCAGTTTTCCAGAGGGCCTAGTCCAGTCCCATGGGGGCTCCACAGCTATTGGTCCACAGTTCATGGGTTTGCACTAGTTTGACTGGCCATCTTATAGGTTTTCCCATCATAATCTCCATGTCCCTTACTTATAGAATCCCTCCTCTCTCAATAATTGGACTCCTGGAGCTCAGTCTGGTGCCTGGCTGTGGATCTCTGCACCTGCTTCCATCAGTAACTGGATGAAGGCTTTATGATGATAGGGTATTCACTAATCGTGTTATCAGAGTAGACTAGTTCAGGTACCCTCTCGACTATGCTAGTAGTCTAAGGTTGGATCGTCCTTGTGGATTACTGGGAACTTCCTTAGCACCCTGTTTCTCCTTATTCCCATGATGTCTTCATTTTCCATGGTATCTAAATTTAAAACTTGTATACAATGTATACTAATGATATTTACTTATGTTCTTCAACATGTCCTCTACTAACTTGACATCCTCTTAAAGTTTTCACACACACACACACACACACACACACACACACACACACACACACACATCTTGCCAATGGCCACATCCCATAAGAAAAATGATTATTTCCCCCACATTGACCATCAACTTCCAACATCTTCTCAGCTAGGGTTGGGGCCTCATGAATTCCTAACCCATCTTCATCCATTCTGTAGTTTTGGCTGGCTTGCTCTTGTTCAGGTGGGTGGGTAACTCCAGTGCTTTGAGGTGATGAGAACACTATCCCTGCCATGTCTAGAAGACAACATTTCACATTTCTCCTTGTCTTTCAGCTCTTAATTTTTTCTCTTTCCTCTTTTTCAGTGTTATCCTAGTCTTGTGAGTAGAGACTGGGTGGGTTAACATAGATGTACTATTTAGAACTGAACACTCACAGTCACTTAATCTTGGCACTATGAACAGTTACAAGTTACTGCAGTAACCATTTCCCATTGCCTAAATGTACTTCTCTGACAAAAGTTGAAATAGTGCAGATCTATAAGTACTAATATTTAAAAAGTAGTTTGATAACATGATCATTCAGCAATATAACAATAATAGGTTTCTTCCTAGACTCTATGCCCTCCCAAGTCATAGGATTTTGCTCAGATTTAGAGTAACAAGCATGAAATTTTTCCTGTGAATCAGGCCTCAACTCAAAACAGAAAGAAATTGGATACTTCATAACAGTCAAGTCAGTATAACACCAGTTAGCACATTGATCTTTGCATGTTAGAATTATAGCATGCAAGGTCCAGTACTGAGGAAAACCAGTGATGGCTTTTGTCCCTCATCAGCCTACATAGCACCGCTGGTGTTATGAAACTGAGCCTACAGGGAGGAAATTTTACTCCTTGTAGAACTTTCCCCTGCAAACTACAGACTGATTATCTATGTCTAAGAACCACCTTGTGTAATGTAGCAATGATAGAATCTTACCATGTAATTATGGTTGGTAACCAAGTGCAATGATAATAGCCTGTTTTAATTCACAGACCACTATGGCCTCCCTACCAATAACTTATAAGGAGGTAACTCATTTCTGGCAAGATGACTTTAATTTTATAATCCATAGCTTATGGAGGGAACCTTGTTCAAATTCCATTTTCAAATATATATATATACTTTGTAATTATTTTACAAACTTGTGTGTTTCCATAAGGCTTTTCTATATAGATTTAGAAACTATCCCTACACCCTTGATTCCTCAATATCTCTTGCTCTTATAACCACTTTGTAAATTTTTGTTTACATTTTGAGTTTTTCTAATAGCAAAAAAGGCAGATAGAGAATATCTGAATTAACAAAATTAGAAATAAAAAGCTGGACATAACAACAAACACTGAGGACATCAAGGGAATCATAAGGACATTCTTTAAAAATCTGTACTCAACCAAATTAGAAAATTTAAAAGAAATGGATAATTTTCTTGATATATCCTACTGACCAAAGTTAAATCAAGATCAGAAAAGCAATTTAAACAGACCTATAACTATTAGTGAAATAGAAACATTCATTAAAAGTCTCCCATCAAAAAGAAAAGCTCTAGGGCATATGATTTTAGCATTAAATTCTATGAGACTTTCAGTGAAGAGTTAGTGCCAATATTCCTGAAATTATTCCCCAAACTAGAAACAGAAGGGACTGTACAATTCATTTTATAAGGCCATGGTCATCCTTAAACCCAAACCACACAAATAACCAACAAAGAAAGAAAACTATAGACCAATTTCCCTTATGAACATAGAAGCAAAAATACTCAAAAAAGTACTTGCAAACCAAATAAAAAATATGTTAAAAAATTATCTACCATGGTCAAGTAGGAGTCATTCCAGAGTATCAAGGATGATTCAACATACGTAAATTAATAAATGTAACCAACCATATTAACTAATTGAAAGATAGGAATCACATTATCATCTCATTAGATGAAGAAAAGGCTATTGACAAAATCCAACATCCCTCATGACAAAATTCCTGGAGAGATTAAGGATAGGAGGGACACACCTCAACATAATGAAGGCAGTATACAGCAAGCCTGTAGTCAACATCAGCTTAAGTGGAAAGAAACTAAAAGCAAGTCTGCTAAAATCAGGAATAAGACAAGGCTGTCCACCCTCTCCACACACATTCATTATGCTACCTGAAGTCTTAGAGCAATAAGACAACTGAAGGAGATCAAGAAGATACAAACTGGAAAAGAAGAAGTCAAAGTATTATTATTTGTAGATGATATGACAGTATACATCAATGACCCTAAAAATTCCACTAGGAAACTACAGTTAATAAACACTTTCATTAAACTATCTTGACAAAAAATTAACTTACCACAGTCAAAAGCCCTCATACATGCAAATGATAAATGGACCAAGAAAGAAATCAGGTAAACAACACCTTTCACAATAGCCTCAAATAATATAAAATATATTGGGGTAACTCTCAACAAGCAAATAATAGAACTGTATGATAAATATATCAAGTCTTTAAAGAAGGAAATAAAATAAGGTATCATAAAATGGATAGATCTCCCATGCTCATGCATTAGTGGGATTAACATAGTAAAAGTGACTATTCTACCCAAAGCAGTCTACAGATTCAAGGCAATCTCCATCAAAATTATAACACAACCTTTCACAGGTCTTGAAAGAACAATTGTCAATTTCACATTGAAAACAAAAAACCTAGGATAACTAAAACAATGCTGACTAATAAAAGAACTTCTGGAGATGTAACCATCCCTGATTTCAAGTGTACTACAAAAGTATAGTAACAAAAAACTGCCTGGTGTTGGCACAAAAACAGACACATTGATGAATGGCATCAAACTGAAGACTCAAACATAAACCTACACACTTTAAAAACACACTTTTAACATAAAGAGGTCAGGAACAAACACTGGGAAACAATAGCATCTTCAACAATTATTCTGGGAAAACTGGATCGCTACGTATAGAAGCATCCAAACAGATCCATACTTATCATTCTGCACAAAATGAAAGCCCAAGTGGATCAAATCCTTAACACAAATCCAGATACACTGAACCTGACAGAAGAGAAAGTGAGGAATAACCTTGAACTCATTGGCACAGAAAGAATCTTTCTGAGCATAATACAGTTAGCACAGGCACTAAGATCAGTAATTAGTAAGTGGGACCTCATGAGATGAAGAAGCTTCTGCATGGAACAGTCATTTGGAAAAAGCATAAACCTACAGAATGGGAAATTATTTTTACCAACTACACATCCAATAGAAGATGAAGATTCAAAATTTATAGCGAATTTAAGAAACTAGATATCAAGAAAAATAAGTTAATTAAAAATGGGAGTACAGATATTAACAGAAAACTCTCAGTACAAGAAACCAATTTAGCTGAGAAATACTTAAAGAAATGTCCAACAGCCTCAGCCATCAGGGAAATGCAAGTCAAAACTACCTTGAGATTTCATCTTAAAATTCAGAATATCTAAGATCAACTGAGTAAGTGATAGCTCATTTTCCAAGTCTGTGTAGTTAGAGAAACACTCATCCTTTGCTGGTGGAGTGCAAGCTTGTACATTTATATGAAAATCAGTGTGCACGTTCCTCAGAAAGACGGGAATTCATCTACCTCAAGATCCAACTATATCACTCTTGAGCATATCCCAAAAGGATGCTTTATTCTTCTACAAAGATGCTTGCTCAACTGTGTTCTTTGCTGCTCTTTTCATAATAGCCAGAAATGGGAAACAACCTAGACAACTCTCAACAGAAGAATGGATAATGAAAATGTGGTATATTTACACAATGGAGTATTACTCAGCCATAGGAAAAATATGACATCATGAAATCTGCAGGCAAATGGATGGAAAAAAAAAAACCATCATGAGTGAGGTAACCCAAATAACAAAGGACAAATATAGTTTGTATTCATTTATATGTAGATATTAGCTATTAAGTCAAAGACAATTAAGATACAATCCATAGAACCACAGAGAGTAGGTATAGAGCAAAGGACTAGAGGAAACATAAATCTCATTAGTAAAGGAAAATAGAATAGATAGCTGTGAATGGATTGGGACTTGAAATGGAAAGATCAAATGAGAAGGGCAAAGGGAGAGAGGATGATGGGAGGAAAACAGGGAGAGACTATTGTTGATCACTTTTGCCTTTTGGGGGACCCATCACCCAGCTCCCAAATAAATCACACACAGAGGCTTATTCTTAATTATAAATGCATGACCTTAGCTTGGCTTGCTTCATGACAGCTTTCTTTAACTTAAATTATTCCATCTACCTTTTGCCACTGGGCTTCCCCATTCTCTTACTTCTGTAAATCCTACTCTTACTCCGTGGCTTGCTGTGTAGCAGGGTGACTGGGTCCTGGAATCCTCTTCCTTCTATGGCTACTTTTTCTTTTCTCCTCCCAGATTTCTCCTTCTATATATTCTCTCTGCTTTCCTAGCCCCACCTATTCTTTATTCTGCCTTGCTATTGGCCATTCAGTTCTTTATTAGACCATCAGGTGTTTTAGGCAGACACAGAAACCAGCTTCACAGAGTTAAAAAAGAAATGCAACATAAAAAAAAACACACCTTAAAATAATATTCTACAAAAGACAAAAGAATATTCTATTCTAAAATTAAGGGAAATTAAAGGGCTAGTGTGGAAACCTAATACAGTGGAACCTTTATAAAAAGTATGAAGGCAATCTAATTGAAATCACCAAATAAAGGGGAAGACAAAGTCTGAACTGGCCATCTTGTCACTCAACAAAGCTTCCAGTAGCAGGATTGGGTTATATCTAATTGAATTGTTGTCCAAAGAAGCACCATGGGAATCCCCAAACAACCCAAGCTGTTGCCAAGACTAAAGAATCCTCTCCACAAACTGACACCAAGTCCCCATTGCTAAAGACAGCATCTGCACAATTCATTGAAAATAGAGATATAGAGCTGGTGCCTACATAGAGCTTTCCTCCCTGCATTCTAATGTCCTCGATGGAGGAAAGTGCTCTAAACCAAAAGAGAAACTTAAACACAAACCTAGCCACAAGCCCCTTGACCTACATGGTGTATTACCTGCAAGATATGCTAGGGTAATGGTGGCTCAAAGCGTGTAGGAGTAACCAACCAACAACTAATTTGACTTAAGGGGCCCATGCCACTAGATGCACCCCACTCAACATTGCTTGCAGTGACCAAGAACCTGAGGCTAGATATCCCAGTTGGCTAGAGTAAAGCTAAATAATACTGGCCCAGGAGAAAGAAAGAAAAAAATATCACAATAAGATGACTCCTAATGAAATTTTGCTATGTCCGTATGTCAGTGCCCTGTTCAGCCATCACCAGAGAGGTTTCCTCCTGCAGCAGATGGGAACAAATTTAGAGACCCACTCCCAGACATTATGCAGAAAGTAAGAGACTTTGGTCCTAAATGGGTTGTTTCATCATATCCTTCTGCTCAGAGCTCAGCAGACCCTAAGGCAGAAGAAGACATGTAAGAGCAAGATGAGATGGGGACATCAAGAAAACAAGGCCCTTCATATGAACATGAGTGAAGCACATATGAACTTACAGAGACTGAAGGAGCATGCACAGGCCTGCATGTATCTGCACTTAGGCATCTGTGTTATGTTAAAGCTTCCAGTTTAGTGTTTTTACGGGAATCCTGAGTGTGTGAACAAATGGGTCTCTGATTCTTATGTTGGTTTGTTCTGTCAAACTTCCATGGGATAGTTTTTGTTTTATCTTATTATATATTATTTTGCTATATTTTTTAAATGAATGAGTGAAGGAACACATGAATGAATAAAAACCTAGCCATTCAGTTTAACAATCAACTGTCATTTATACCTGCTAGGAGAGGGAAAAGTCAATTTTGTTCAATGGAGAGACTCTTTGTTCAATGAAGAGACTCTAGTTATAGCAACCACTCCAGGGTAGGCTTCTGTTCAGAAGTAGTTGACCTCCTGAACTTGTACACCGCAGTATTTTTGTAGTATAATGTAGTAGTACAAATAATGTACTCCACAGGTTGTTTTTTTCTTTTATGTGTGTGTGCTTTTATTTTAATTTGGTTACAGTCTGGTGTTTTGTTTTGTTTTTGTTTGTTTGCTTATTTTCCTTTTCGGGTGTTGTCTTACTTTGTTTTCTCAGTTTGAGGAGTTTTGTTGTTTTTGTTTTTGTTTTTTAGAAAGAACTTAACATTGAGTAGGTAGGCTGGGAGAGAGAATCTGGAAGGGCTTGGATAAGAGCAAGAATATGATCAAAATATATTTAAATTTAAAAATGTCTTTAATAAAAATTAAACTTTAAAAACTAAAAATGAAATATGTTTTGTTTTCAGTGGATCAAATGTGTATTTAGGAAGAGGTTGTATGTATAATCTAATAAGATCAACAGAGTATTATAAAAAGTAAAGTTTTCCCCCAGAAGCAAAAGATATGGTTACATAGTCTCTAAGGTTCATTCAGTATTTACCCAGAAGTATTGTAGGCATACCAACACACCAGAAATAAAATGCTAGGGATGCAGAGATTTCAAATTTCAAAAATACAAATATAAATGATGTACAATAACTTGACATCAGAATTCTAGGAGACTTGTCTAATATAGTACTGAAATAAAAAAGACAGTTGGATAATGCTTCCAATTTTCTAAATGAAATAATTTTAACATATATTTCATACCCAGAGTAAGTATCTATACAGTGTGATGGTAATGAAGGATAGTTTATTGATAAGTATTTCTCAAAAATTCCATGTACTTAAACATGTGGCTTCAGAACAAGGAAAAGTATGGGATTCGGGCAATCAAGAATGCAACCAGCCGTTGCAAGGGCTGTAGTTTCCCAGTGGCAGACTTAGTGAGCAACCAGAGAAGATAACTTGAGGCAGAGAGAAGGAAGAGGAGACATCACAGAGGTATGAAATGGGACAGCAGGGCTATACAAGAAATGTGAAGAAACATAACCAGCCAGAAAAATTATTTGTAAAAAATAAAAAATATACCAAAAAAGATCATTATAGATACAGATTTGAACCAACAATAAGCACATGAACATTGCCTTTTAATAAAAAGTGCTAAACACATATTTAAGACAATTCTATTAATATTTGAAAAATATGAGAAAGAAAAGGAGACTGGAGTTCAGCAACTGCTGGTTTTCATGTCCAATATTTTGACAAAGCTAAATAAAAATTGATTTGAAGATAAGACCAGATATAGACACCACCATGGACTACTTACTTCTCTTAACCATTGATATTGTAATTACAGAGGAGCTACTGTTTCCCAGCCATTGGGAGCTGCCTGTGGGGTGGACCATGATAGCATGGAACATGAGTCCCTCCTGATAGGACTTGAATATCTGTAGGTGTGTTTATTAACTTGGGGCAGTGTGTGCTTAAACTCCTCTAGATCTGGTTTTTCTCAACTCACAAAACAGAAATCAGTACATTCAAGGAAATGCTCAGTACTCATCCATTCACTACCATTGGATTCTTCTGGCTTCTTCTTGTTCCCAGGGTATTTCTGAATCAATTGTTGTTTGGGAAAAAAAAAAACAAAAACAAGAAGCAAAAACAAAAACAAACGCTTAAATATTGCAAATTATGTGAATTTTTTGAATTAAGATCTTAATAATGAATCTGAAGCTTTTATAATTTTATATTTTAAATTCTATGCATTACATTAATTATTAAATTAAAAACACAGTAATAGATTTATTTAGAAAGAAATCCTGATATTTAAAAGGTGGGTGTAAAGATGAGGTTCTTAATTAATTTCATGCCTGGAGTATGTTGGAACACAGTAACAAATGGAAGATCAATTTAGTATTACTCTTTGGTCTGGATTCTTCACTAATGTTTTACAATTATTCTGTAATCCCTTGATCAATGATTTGTTTGTGCTTCTGATTTCCTTGTTAAGGCCTTTTGTTTCACTTATAAGAAAGGAACAGCAATGATAGCAGAGTGGAAAAGAGGTGTGTGTGTGTGTGTGTGTGTGTGTGTGTGTGTGTGTGTGTGTCCACAGAGAGAGAACAGAGACGGGGACACAGACAGAAAGAGAAAAGATTGAGATTGATTTGGAGACGGTCACCTAAAACTGACTCCTTTAGGCAAAGTAAATTTAAATTCCCCCCTATCTTCTATGCATCTAAACTTCGGGTGGGACCTCAAAGAATGTATGGAAAAATAGCACCTAGTAAGAGATCATGTATTTCTAGGCTCCAAACTAATAGAATAAACACTTGTCTACATGAACATATATTGCTACATTATTTTTAGTTATATAATTTTCCACCCTAACTAAAAGTGCCTCAGTTAGTGGGATTTTGGAATTGAAGCATTCTCATTGGTCCTTCAAACTATTTACCTGGTAAGAATGGAAGTGGCTCAGTGGGAACTTGTCCATAGCTTAGAAAGGCCATAATGCATCATCTGGGCTCTCTGCTTAGCTTGGGGACAGTGAGTCTTGTTAGCAATACCCTGATTTAAATCCTTAGCATATAAACTGTACTTTATATTCTTGAGAAATTATTCAAAAACTTCACTTTGAACCAGTTACATCAGTGAAATCCTTACTTTTTTGTAGCTGTTCAAATACTTATAATATCTCCTCACTTTGTGGACCTGAATAAACATTTCTGAAGAAGCTGCAGACTTTGCTGCTGTTGATTACAGATAAAGAACACGCCTTTCAGGATAGCTTTAATATTGGTGTTGGTTTATAGCTAAACATTAGCCTATTTGAATATCTGTTCATTCCAAACTAAAATAAAAAATACATCTTTTCCTATATTTTTATGCCTGAATGATAATCACCAACTGTTTCAAAAATCAGTTTAATTCAGATTAGCATAATTATGTTCTCTTCCAAAATGCTTCCTTTTGATAAACCCAATTCACCCCTCCTTTGAAATTGAAACACAAGGCAGGCATTCTTTCTAGATAGGACTTGGCAAGTCATTTTCTTCAGTCCCTAGTTTTTAGTCAAGGACATAGTATTAATAATGTTGTCATATATGGACAGCCAGTGTGAGGTTGCCTATTAGTCAGAAAGGTTGATTCAACCATTTAATATCTAAATTAATTGTGATTCTGATTAAAGAGGGAAATATGACTTTATCAGCACAAAAAGTAATAAGGAGTATACTACTCACAGAAAAATCGGTGGGGTGACATCTGACCATGGCTGAATTGCTTTCTTTCTTTAATATGCATCACACTCTCTAACTACATGTCCTGGAATGCCTGTATCTTGTATCAAGCTGATGTAATTATTGCTTGATTATTTTGAATGAGATGCATTTGCCTTGAGATTCTGCATGGTATGTTTATATTAAGGGAATCTAAAATGAAGGTAAAAACACTAGTTCGCCAAAGATTGTCTTTATTCATCAGAATACCACTGCATTCTCTTGTTATTTCTGAATCCTTACATAGGCACTGAATTTTAATGCTTCTTGTAAAAGGACCAATGTCTAACTCCATAAGCAAATTTGAATAAAGCAGACTTGTTATAAAACATCTAAATTTTTATTAGTGAACTGTCTGGAGAGATTTCATAGAAGTAGGCAGATACAATATTCTCTGGATGGATATGAATATAACTAGTACTCAATGTAATTCTATAATATGGTTTGGGTTGTATGTATAATATGTTGGTTCATGGCTACTGCTCTAGATTTAAACTCTGCCTCTCAAGTGTCAAGTACTCTGGGATTTATAGACACTCAAGCAAGTTTAGATTGTTGATTAAGGGATGAGTATTGATGAAAACTAAGCGACGAAAGTAAACCACCACAGATGGTGTAACTATAAATGGGAGAAACAGATAACTGAGTGTTGACGATTCATTGTGTAGGATTAGACTGTTACATGCAGTAATGGAGGGGTAGGTAGATTGCTTTATGGGAGCAGTGATTTTTGATTTGCATCTTTTTCCTGTGAACCCTCAGCTTCTTTCAGCTCTTCAGCCTGCTCTAATGTGAAAACTTACTCAGATTTCCTGTGTCTCACCAGCCTTTCTTGATGGTCTTTTCCTGTCCTTCACCTGGCTTGTTAACAGTGAAACAGTTTGTAACATCAATCTTCATGAAATTGGCTAGATCATCATTGAGACTGGGGCCCCTTTTAAGAGATTTCTAGGGTAAATCTCTGAATACTGTGACTCACTAAGGATACTGGTGCACAGACAAATTTGAAAAGCATTATGAAGGAAAATATTACACCCATCCTAGCTAATATACATTTATTTTCCCCATAGTATAATAGCTCTGGTTTTCCAGAAGAATAAAACCACTATTGTATGTAGTGTGGTATAGTGTGGTGTGGTGTGGTGGTGGTAGTGGTGTGTGTGTGTGTGTGTGTGTGTGTGTGTGTGTGTATACATTTTATAAAAGGAGACTCACTAGACTGCTTCTTTGTTAGGGCTCAGTAGCTCAACAATACTTATCTGCATGTTGAAAGAGCCAAGAACTTGATATCTGCTTGTGCATGACATTGTAATCTCCAGGAGTTCTAGTTGGCTGCTGGAGGTCAAGAGGATTCTTAGAGAGTAGCTGTTCTGCATTCCACCCTAGAAGTCCAAAGAAGTGGGAACTGATATCAGAAGAGGGTGGACAGACAGCATCAGGAGCAGCAAGAGAAACATGAAGACACTCACATACAAGAAGCCTTTCCCTCTGACATGACGTCTTTATTAGAAGATGCTGAACATCCTAAGGGGGGACCTTTCTCTTCTTCAGTCGATATTTTACATACCACATAGAGGCATACCTTTTGGTTAATTCCATATACAGTCAAATTGAAAACTAAGAATAACCTTCATAAGGAGTATTTTATTTATTCCACAAAATGACCAAGAGGGGTTTTATGAAGGATTTAGTATTTATTCATCCATTAGTTACTGTCTATCTATAAAGTTCTCAGTTAAATGGCAAAAATCAGTACAATACCAGACCTCAAGAAATTTATGAGGTATACAGATGAAATTATACAGCCATATTATTATTTTCCCTAAGTAATGAATGTATTCTCATTGAACACACTTCATACCTATTGTATACAGTGCTGTTATGGCCAACAGATAAATATTTGTCCAACTAACTAATGGTGATGAGTAAGACTCCTCATGATTAGATTAGAAGCAAAGTTTCTCCAAGAAAGACAGGCTGAAGGAGGCATAAGTTTCATCAGGGAAGAGAACTTGAGCCATCCTTGAGATACAGTATGTCTCTGTTCAGGTACAGTAGGAGCCACTTGCACCTTAACAGGCGTCTCGTAAGAACTAAACAGTCACAAAAGAGAACCATGAGTATTACCTCCAATTCCAGGGAGCGATTTATTCATTACTAGCATTGAGGAGTGATTTTGAAAGTTGTAGTTCCCATCTTCCCTTTGCCTCCTAACACACCTGCATAGCATCATCAAATCTAGAGTTTTTTCAGTACCAAAACCCCGGAGGAAGAATGCTCATCCCACAAGCAGTTGATTTCCTCATTAAATGACAATATTTTATTTTTCTAGACAAGAAGTAATGCATAAAAGTCCTGCAAATCATTTAGCACAGTGCTAGTCAATGACATGCTGTATATCAGTGAACAGTCTGCTGTGAGCCACAGGTGGCCGCTACACAACAGAGATGGGGAAGTTAGATCAGGAAACAACATTTCAATTTCAGTTCAGCTTCAAATACGTAAGACTTGAGTGAAACTGTTTTGTCTGACTCAGTCTAACTTCAGATTTGGTCCTTTTCCCTAAAAGTTTGACTTACACTGATTACTTGAACAGTCCATTTTTCCAGTAAAAGTGTTTAGTTTCTAACAGACAATATGGGTCCTTGAAATTGTGCTGGCAATACTTACAAACAGAATCCTTGGCCCAGGTTGGGGTTTCAGTTCTGTGATACTGATTCAGAAGATGATTCAACAATTAGGTGGAGTCACCTGGAAATGCTATGTCTTTACCAGTTGAAATCAATGTCTTGAAGTTTTTGAAAGTTCTAAAGAGTTATTTGAATCAATTATAGATTTTTAGTGCACGTGTACATATACAGTCCAAGCCAGCCTGTTCTTGAGGTTCTGATCCTAAGTTTTACTTGGCAGAAAACAGTTCCAGAAAATTATCATCTGTGAAATGGGTTTAAAATTAACCTAAATATCTTGAAATAAATGTAAAGAAAAACAAAGCAACACATATAAGGAAATTGAATTTTATAAAGAATCCATTCTATGCCATATGTGCTCAATGATTTCACTTCTATAATATGAATCTATAAACTAGAATTGGGAATCACACATTTTGCTAGGGGTGAGGAGGGACAGTGATGGGATGCCATCTGGTCATAGTCAGGAGAACTGGAGAAGAGACAGGAGGACTGGATATTAAAGGGCCGAATGGCTAAACCTGAGAACTGAGAAAACTTCTCGATGATAAAACAGACCAGACATTTGTCTAGAATGCAGATTTATCCTGTTTACCTTGATTTATTTGGGTTTTGTGCTTGTACATTTTCCTTGTCATCAACTCTGAGAATTATGAAAAAAATATCTTGATGCTTTGTCTTTGTTTCTTCTCCTTTTTTTGTTAATCCTTTTCTATAACAAGTTAAACTAGGGTTTAACTACTCACTGTAACATTAAGACCCCCCCTCAAAGTCTATGTTGTTTGCAATCTTTTATCACTTTGTAGTACATTTTAAATAAAAATATTGTATAAAAAAATAAATTTTCAATTAAATATTTTTCAGTTCACTAATTATTTTGTTCATTTTAATTTTGAATTTTAAAATATGTCTACTGTACTTTACACTCCCAGGGTTTGTATGCATAAACTTTTTAAGTTAAAAAATCAAGAGGCATACAGAATGCCAAATACAATACAAGAAAAGAATATCTTCCCATTATACTACAGTTATAACATTAAAAATGCAGAATTTTAAAAAGGGCATTCAAAAATGCAAGAAAGAGTGACCATATATCAAGGAATGTTAACATGAATTACAGCTGAATGATCATTCAGTGTAAACTATTAAGTTCAGAAGGGATTGGAGAGCAGTACTCAAAGTTCTGAAAGACTACAACTGCCAACCAAGACTATCATAGCCAGGAAAACTATTAAATTTATTACTAGTAAGTATTTCCAAAAAGGATACCTGGTGAGATACAGGTCGATGAGGAGAACAAACACACTCAAGATGTCACAGGGGAAAAACAATCAGTGTTAGAGATGTTAACCGCAGCAAGTCTAAGGAAAAATAATAAGATGATGGGTCTAATGTAAATATTTTAACAATAATTCTGTAATTACAAAATAAAAAGACAAATTTAGAAGACTGGATTAAAAAGTAGGAAGCATCTTTTTTGCTGTTTCCACATCTCACCATCAAAGATGGAGATTACCTCATGGTAAAATGAAGGAAAATTTTAATTCCCAGGTGATATAATTAGCAAACAAGTGCTTGTAGCTGGCTAATATTTAGTGAAATAAAATACAAACCAAAACTAAATCAGAACAGTGAAAATTACTTTAAACTAATTCAAAGAACAATGCATTGAGAGTATATTTAAATTCTAAACATGTATACACCAAACACAGGTGCACACAGTTTTATAAAGCAAATGTCACTTGGAAAGTCACAGATTATCCCCAGCACATTAATAGTGAGTGACTCTTTCCAATAGATGACTCATCCAGACAATAGAATAAATAGGAGGCAAGCAGAGAACGTTGAGTTTGAGGACAACCTTGTCTATATACAGAGCTCCAGTCAGATAAAGTGGAGTTTGAGGACGGCCTTGTCTATATACAGAGCTCCAGGACAGGCAGGGCTGCATATGGAGGCCCTGGTTCACTAGCTAGATCAAAGTCTTTATTTGGATTCATGGTTTCAGAGGAACAGAGTCCATGATACCGGATCAAAGACAGAGTGGCAGGAACAGATGACAGTCTACATCTTGATCTGAAGCAGGGGACTGAGACAGCACGTTGGGAATGGTGGTAGGCCTTTGAGGCCTCAAGTTCTGCCTTTTGACACACCTCCTACAACAAGAGCATAATTCCACACTTCCACCAACTGCATATCAAGTACTCAAACATGTGAGTTTCTTGGGGACATTATCACAAATGGGAAAAGTAGTCAAGTTATCCCTGTTTCTAATGATAAACTCTATAGAAAAGAAACCATAAAAATTTACTCAAAAACCTCTTAGAGCTGATAAACAGTTTCAATAACCTGATATGAGACAAAATTTAAATAAGAAAATCAGTAACATCCCTATGTATCATTGACTATGTTCATGGGTTGGATGATATGAAAGTTGCCATCAGACCAAATACAGTCTAAATCTTCACTGCAATTCTAAAGAAAGTTCCATGATGATTATTCACAGAAAAAATTACAATTTATAAAGAAATACAAAAGGCCAAGGATAGCCAAAGCAATCCTTAACAAAGTCTAGTATAGAAAGTTCTTACCAAGCTACAAATGGAATTATAAATACTAAAAGCAGCTTTGCACCAAGAGAGGTATGTATACCATTGAGTTGAAAAGAGTAATCCATGCAATTGCAGCTATCTAATGTTGAAAAGGATTCCAAAATATACATTGGAGAAAAGGCACCATCTTTACCAAGGTACCAGGAGAATCGGGTATGGACATGAGGAAGAATGGTGCTGCATCCTTGTTTCTTACCTTCGATAAAACCACTCCATCTGGACCAAGTACCCCAGCATAAGGCTGTAAATGCTGCAATTCTAGAAGAAAAAACAAAGGACTACACTTCAAAACATAGATGTTAATGAGGACCTTTTAAATAGGAATCTTGTAATACAGTATTTAAGATGAGCACTTAACATTTAGGCTCTCATGACATTAAAAAGCTTCTGTTCATCAAAAAGAAACTGTCAGAAAAGGGAAAAAAAAAACCAGCTCACAGAATTGAAGACAATTTTTGCCAGCTATCCATCTCAGAGAGGAATAATGTCTAGATTATACAAAGAACACAAAAGTACTAAGCATCAATAACACAAACTACCCAGTTAATAATGGCCTATGGACCTACTCAGAGAGCTAAAAAAAAAAAAAAAAAAAAAAAAAAAAAAAGACTAGAAATAGATAGCAAGGAAGCACGTAGTTGTCACCATCCTGAGCCATCAGATATACAGGTTAAAACCAGTTTAAGATTCTACCTGTCCTCAGTCAGCACAGTTATTATCAAGAACACAAAGGACAATGTGTATTGGCATAGATGTTTGGAAAAGAGGACCCCTCAGTACGTTTTCATGGGAGTGTCAACTAATGCAGCCTCTGTGGGAAATAGTCAGAAAGGTTCTCAAACTAGAAATAGAACTCTCATATGCTCTACATGTAACAGTCCTTGGCTTATGCCCCCAAATACAGAGGCATTTGCACATTCGTTTTAGTTGCTATCTAGTCACAATAACTAGGAATAGTATAAATGAGGTACAAATACACATTACAAATACAAATACGCAAATACACGTGGGATTTTATTCAGCTATACAGCGGAGGGAAAATTATTGAATTTGTGAAAATATGAATGGCACTAAAAATTATTATCCTGAGATATAAACCAGGCTCATAAAGTCAAACACCACATATTTAATCTCACTTCTGGATCATAGATCTACACTTTCAGATTTGTTTAACTTGAAATATCTACAAAGACCTAGAAGTGACAAATGGGGCGTAGTTGGATGTGAAAGGCTCTCAAAGAGGCCCAAGCATTGCACACATGGTAACAGCAGGTTTTGACCTCTCCCCTCCCCTCCTGCTAAACAGTTAGATTACATCCCTAAAGATAGCCCCCAAGGTCTATTCCCTTATTTGTTCACTGATATTGTCCAAGAATCAAAAATCATTACTTAGCTACACTGGCTACCTGTCCAATCAGGACTTTCAGACTCCTTTGCACACCAACTTCTGTTTTTTCTCCTGAAAAATTGCATTCCTGCATAACAGCTGCTGTTTGCATTTGCCCAGTCCAAAGGCAGTCCCTCCGCCCATGTGTGCACTGGTCCCTCCAGGGTAATAAATCTCCTTCATGCTGAGAAATTGGTATTTGCGTATGTTCTGTACTGACTCCAAAGGGCCCCGTTATAGGATAAGTGTTGTGTGATATTTTGTGTTCTGACAAATAAAATCAGCCTGGAGATCAGAGGGTGGAGCTAGTCACTAGTTTACCATAGAGGCTAGGTGGTAGCGGCACATGCCTTCAATCCAGCACTTGGGAGGGGAGGACAGGAAGTGATAAGGTGGGGCAGAGATAGGATCTGGGCCCCTTTAGGCCAGAGGATCTAGAGAGATAAAAAGTCACTGGTAGCTGCTTCTTCACTTCTCTGATCTTTCAGGTAATTACCCTGATATCTGACACTTTATTTTTATTGATCAGACTAATTAGGTTCATTCTTCAGATGAGGGCTTGGGGGGATTGGAGAACAGCTGTAATATCAATGTAGAGAGAATACAGAGAAGGACAAGGTTAAAACTGGGATGACAAAGAGGTATGGAGAAGAGGGGCTATTGGTGAACCCAAGCTAAGGATGTATGAAGTCACCTGGAAACCTACTACTTCATAAGCTAATTTAAAAAACATAATTTTAAAAGACTTTTAATATAAATTCCAAATATGGGTGGATAAATTCCAAACTCTGGTCCCAGAAGGCATTAAATGAGAACCCCATTGATAGATGTGGGACACCTCTCTTGGAGTTACTGGCCAGAAAAGCTCCAAAGTTATGGGCATTGACATTCATTTTCCAGGAGAATTGGGCATTAAAGCTCTATGCTGAAGATACCACACACCTTGGGTACTGACTACAGACACTATACTAGAACTCAACTTCTTCTATGTTGGGTAGCCTTCACATTACTGCTACATGGAAAGTAATGACACTTTGGATTATTTAGTGGCAGTTAGATGAAAATAGCCATGTCCCTCTGTACACAAATGATCCTCCATCAACCAATCTTTTTAGGGTTAAATTTCCAGAACCACAAGCAATCTCAAAGAAATAAGATCCTTCCCAGTTTTCATACCTTTCAATCACTCCAAGTATTTTTGGATTGGTAGAGCCATATAAGGATTCTGTTCTGAAAAGGCAGAGCATGCAGGCAGGACTTAGTGACAGAGATGTTTCCTGTCTGTCTATCTCTAGCAAGCCCAGGCCCTTTTCTTACAGTTCAGCATGACCACAATTCCTGCAGCTGTTTCTATAGGCTAGTAATACCATAGCATAATTGTGGCTTATAATCTCGATTCATATCTCCAGAATTTTTACTTCGATTACTCATGTCTTGTCTGTCATTTCTTTAAAGTAACCATAACAGTATTTCAATGAATTTTTAGGGGTTTCCTTAGTATGTGGGTTGATTCTAATTACCTGATGCAGATAACCAGTTTATGTTTTGGAAGTTAAACTAGGCAAGGATATTTCTGTTTGCCTTTGCTTATAACTTAGATTACCTGACATCATCTTACAGCTGATGTCTTCTAAAATAAATCTGTACATATCTTTAAATGGCTCAGCTTACCTTATTTCCTGAATGGTAAAATTACATGCTAACAAAATATGAATGTTAATTTTTACTTCCTTAATTTCACTTCCTGTTGGCAGCTCATTCTGTGCCTACCACAAATAAAATATTATAGAAGGTATTTAGTAACATTGTCAGATCTAGAGTTCATTGAATTATGAGAACTAAGTCAGGAAAAGGAAGAAAAGTACTGTATGACCTTGCTCATGTGGGATCTAAAACAGTGTATTTCATTGAAATTTGAGCAACCTCTGGAGGAATCATGATCTCCAACCTCAAGCTCTACTATAGAGCTACTGTAATAAAAACAGCTAGGTACTGGCATAAAAACCGACATGTGGACCAATTGAATCAAATTGAAGACCCTGACGTTAACCCGCACACCTATGAACATATAATTTTTGACAAAGAAGCCAAAAATGTACAATGGAAAAAAGAAAGCATTTTCAACAAGTGGTGCTGGCATAACTGGATGTCAATGTGTAGGAGGCTGCAAATAGATCCATATCTGTCACCGTGCACAAAACTTAAGTCCTAGTGGATCAAACACCTCAACATAAATCCAGTTACTCTGAACCTGATAGAAGAGAAAGTAGGGTGTAGTCTTGAATACTTGGCATTGGAGATCACTTTCTAAATATAACACCAGTAGCACAGACACTGAGAGAAACAATCAATCAATGGGACCTGTTGAAACTGAGAAGCTTTTGTAGAGCAAAGGACACGGTCAACAAGACAAAGCGACAGCCTACAGAATGGGAAAAGGTCTTCACCAACCCCACATCTGACAGAGGCCTGATATCTAGAATATCAGATGGCCAAATACCCTACCAGTTGAGCTTGAACTCTCATCCAATAACTGATGGAAATGGATGCAGAGATCCTCAGCCAGGCCCCAGGTGGAGCTCCAGGTGTCCAATTGTCGAGAAAGAGGAGGGACTGTAAGAGCGTGAATTGTTGAGCCTAAGATTGGAAAAAGCACAGGGACAAATAGCCAAACAAATGGAAGCACATGAATTATGAACCAAAGGCTGTGGAGCCCCCAGCTGGATCAGGCCCTCTGGATAAGTGAGACAATTGAATAGCTTGAACTGTTTGGGAGGCATCCAGGCAGTGGACTAGGACCTGTCCTTAGTGCATGCGCTGGCTGTTTGGAACCTTGGGCCTACACAGGAACATGTTGCTCAGCCTGGAAGGAGGGGACTGGAGCTGCCTGTACTGAATCCACCAGGTTTAAATGAATCCCCAGGGGAGTCTTAGCCCTGGAGGAAATGGGAATAGAGGGGAGGGGATGGGGGGAAGGTGGGGTTGGAGGCAGGAGCAGGGAGGACAGGAGAACCCATGGCTGATGTGTAAAATTAAAACAAAAATATAATAATAAGAAGAATAAGAATAAGAATAAGAATAAAGAATAAATCCCCCCCCCCCCAAAAAAAGAAAATTGGGAATCCATCTCCCCCAAGACCCAGCTATACCACTCTTGGGCATATACCCAAGGAATGCTCATTCATACTACAAGGGCACAGCTATGTTCATATCAGCATTGTTTGTAATAGCCAGAACCTGGAAACAACCTAGATGCCTTTCAACTGTAGAATGGATAAAGAAATTTGAGCTTGGAATGTGGGTCTGAGGCTGGCAAGTGTTGGCAGAGAAAGGGAGGTTGGAGAAGTTCATCAATCTCTATGAGCCTTCAGTTAGAGAAGCAAAAGTTTCTGGGGTGCTATGGCCAGTAGAGTGACTATGGATAAGGATGATGACTGTGTTTATAAAGACTAGAAAAAGGGGTTTGGAATGTGTTCACCAGAAGGAAAGGATGCAGTGAAAGGAGACATGTTTCATATGACTTAAACATGAGAAAACATTTACATGTATTGAAACATCCTACCATAACAGTAATATGTGCATATTTGATATTTTTATTTATAAATGAATTAATAAATAGTATTAGTATATATTTGCTCTGACTAGTGATTATTTCATATTACTTTGTTTATAATATTTCAAAATTTGAAATATATTTTTAATATATATTATATATCTGAGGTATAGATATATTTGAAATTCCTTACGGACTTCTTTTTTGCTGTGGTGTCTGTTATAATATGTCCATTTTCATTTCATGCATATTTTGAGTTGTCTTCTTAACTTGGAAAAAGGATAATAAATTTATTATTTTCAAAATAAAAAGCAGTAAGTTTCATGATTTTTTTCCTTTTTTTAAAACTTTCCTTGTATTCTCATTCTACTTTTGGGCTTATTTTATCCTTTTTCTATATTTCTTTTACTTGTATAATGTATCTCTTTCTTTCTTTTTTTAAGTCAGGATTTCTCAGGGTAACAACCCTGGCTGTCCTGGAACTCACTCTGCAGTCCAGGCTGGCCTCAAACTCATAGCGATCCACCTGCCTCTGCCTCCCAAGTGGTGGGATTAAAGCTGTGCACCACCACTGCCTGACATTTCTTGTTCTTCTAATTAATTTTCTTCTTGGCTGTTACTTTCTTCTTGGCATTGTTTTGCTGCATCAAAGAGTTTGGAATACTTTGTTTTTACTTTCATTCATCTCAAAGTACGTGGTGAAGATTCCAATTCTGAATTGCAGAGTTTCTTTGATACAATTGTATGAAATATGGCATTTAATTTCAACATGATTGTCATTTTCTTACATTTTTTCTCATAAATTTTTAAATACTTTAATTTGTGACACAAATTATCAGTCCTGGAGAATGTTCCATGCATGCTTGAAAAAAAAGGGGGGGGGTGTACTTTGGAGACTGCATAGAAAGTTCTGAATATGACTGTTAGATTAATTTAATTTAAAGCATATTTCAAGACCAATGTTTCTTTATGATTTCCTGTTTGTCTCGATGGCCTATTCATTATTTAAAGTATAGGATTAAATCCCCTTACTATGTCTCTATTTTCACATCTTCTAAAATTTGCTTTATATATTTGTGGCTTTAGTTATTATATATATTTGTAAGCTATATACCATTGATTATTAGACCCTTTTGTCATTGTATAATGACACTCTTTGCCTTTTATAATTTTAGAAATAAAACCTAATTTCTCATATATCAGTATAGCTGTGCTGCTATATTTTGCTTTGTGTTGGCATGGGATATTCTCTCATCCCTTTGTTTTTAATTTGTATGTGTTCTAATGGTAAAGTGAGTCTCTTGTGGTCAGTATTTTATTGAATCTTATTTTTATTTATCTATTCAATCACTATGTCTATGAATCAGAAAAAATTAATCCAAGGTGACTATATTCAAGTTAATTTCTACAAGTGCTACTTTTTTCTCTTGTGATTATTTTGAGGATAGTAACTTCTGTGTTAGTATCTATCTTTGTTATAATTTTATAATTTCCTTTATTGATCTATTTTTTCCATGCTAGAAATTGAAAAGGATTTATACATGGTAGGCAGAGCTCTATATGTAGCCTTGATTTCCTTAGCATTTTAATAGCACTGTAGGTTGTTTCTTTTTGGTTACCATGAACATGGAAACCATAGACTATAAACATTCCATGTAGAGTATTTATAAAAGAATATTTTAATGTGACAACAACTTATTTTGGATTTTGACAAAATTCTACAGTTTGCTTTCACCCTCTATCCTTTTTATGATGAAACATTTCTTTTATTTGTTCATCTCTAACAAATTATTGCAGTCCAAATTATTTTAATAATTTATTTAAACTTTTATGCTGGAGATAAAAGTAGGTTTAATTGAAAGGCAATATTTGAATATTCTGAATTTAATTAGTTTGCTTGTACTGTAGGATTTTCTGTACACATTTTCATGTTGCTAATTAACATGCTTATACAACAATTCAAAAATTTCCTTTAGTATTTCTTATAAGGCAGGTCCCTCAGCTTTGATATTTACAAACATCTTTATTTTTTTCCTTAGTGTCTCAATGACTGCATTGTTGCATATCAATCATGTCTGACAGAATACTTTGAATATAGATTTCCCCTTCCTCTTGTATGATTTCTGTTGACAGATCTACTAATGACCTTATTAGAAGGGAAGGGTATCCCTTGATGTGATTTTCACCTCTTCTCTTGGTACTTTCAGGAGTTTCATTGTCTGAAATTTGAAATTTTTATGATGGTATGCTGTGTGTATCTTTGAGTTAATCTTTGAATTGATCATGATTTTGAAACTATGGTATCATGATTCTAGGTCTTCTTATTGCTTCTAAGATTTGAAGAAGTTTTCAATAGTATTTCTTTGTAAAAGCTGATTCCTCTCCCCACACTCCAGCTTCTGAGATATCTGGATATCACATATTTGTATACTCTCTTAATTTTATATTCTTGTTTTATTTTTTCTCCTTGAATTGCTTAATTTCAAATGACCTGCTTCTGGATTCACTGATTGTTTTCTGCATGATCAAGTTTCTGATACAATGTTCCATTCTGCTAATGTTTTATTTAGCACTAGATTTCTTTTTGTTTTTTTTTTGTTTTGTTTTGTTTTGTTTTTAATAGTTTCTGTGTCCTTATTAAAATTTTCATTTTATTCATTTACAGTTTTATATAATTACTGGGTTTGTCTTCTCATATTTTTTGGTGTTCTTTGACATATTTCTTTGTTGTATTTTCCTCTGTAAAGCACTCTTCAAGCTTTTACTAATTGCATTTAGGAGAGACATGTATCCCACAGGCACCCTGCTATGGATTCTGAGCTCTCCTCACATTTTCTTTTTATATTCTCTCCACACCCTCATTTTCATTGGTATTTGTTTTCTAAAACTGTGAATCTTGTTTGGATTCCACAAAACTCTATGGATGCTGAGAGTCTCCCACTTGTTTTCCCTAGAAAAGTCCCTGGGGATAACCAGTTTTCCTTGTGTTGACCTAGTTTTACATGATCTCGCTGGCTTTCTGAATGAGATTCTTCTACTAATCTTTTGTGGAGCTATGCCTGAAGAGCTAATATGGAAATGGGGACAGTTAGCTGTGCATAAAGCTTCCAGTGCTGCTGTTGTTGTTGTTGGTGGTGGTGGTGGTTTTTGTTTCTTCTCTTTTCTCAGTCTCTCTGTTTTGCTGATCATTTCAATAATCTGGATGAGGCAAAAATTATATGAACATTTCAGGCAGCATCTCACATGCTTGGGTGGGGTATTGAGTACTCCCTTAGTCAGTGTTCTATTGTGATGAAGAGATACCATAACCTAGGTGACTCATAAAAGCAAGTTTTTATTGGGGCTGGTTACAGTTTCAGAAGCTTAGTCCAGCATCATCATGGCAGAAGCATGACAGCAGGCAGACAGACATGGGGCTGGAAAAGTAGCTGAGAGTTCTACATCCAGATATGCAGGCAGCAGGAAGAGAAAGACACTGAGTCTAGCTTGAGCTGTTGAAACTCTAAAACCCACCCCCAGTGACACACTCCAACAAGGCCACACCTCAAATCCTTTCAAATAGTATTACTCCCTAGTGACCAAGCATTGAAATCTATTACCTATGGGGGTCATTCTCATCCAAACCACCACAAGTATCTACTCATTCACCTTTACCACCCAGGGCCTGAGTGAGGCTCAGTATGCTTGGGTCCCCTTGAAAAATATTGCAGACTGAATGAATAAGGCACTAACTTGTATTGTCTGGTGAGCATGGTGATGTGGATAACATGACACTTTTTCTTTTCTCTTTTGAATGTGTATTTTCTCAAGTATTTGCCACAGGGATCTATTGTGGTTTCTCTGTTGATACCTTAGACTTCTGCAAAATTATTATGTATGAGGAATGGCCCAAACTGATTCATTTGTGTGTGTGGATGTGTGTGGGTGAGTGAGTGGTTATAGTAGAAAACTACTCTCTCATTTTGTTGATGTAATTCCTCCTGTCTTTTCTGATTCTGTCAATGTATGGTATCATGGCTAATACAACAGTTTTATTATTATAATATTTTAATGTTACATTTGTTTCTCTAGTGCCTGTTTATGTGCATTTTCCTTATTTCTCATACTGAGTAGCTTATGTAGAAATAGGATCGAGATCCATATAACTGGCAACAAGGAAACAGAAGGATATAATACACTACAAAGCTGGTTTCTGGTCTAATATCCATGTATTTCTTTTTCTTCTTATTGTCCTCTTAAATTTGTGCCATCAAGCATGACAGACCAATAGATTTTTTTCTAGAGGAAGTAAAAGTATTGTATCCAACTACGCATGAAGCATCAATAATTTTCTAAAAGCTGCCAAAGCATTCCCTACAGCTGACAGTAGAGCAGTTCTCTCAGATTCTCCTATGGATGAATGACTGAGAGGTTGACAAACACAAACAGATCCACCAGGACCATGGTTATCTCCTAACTCAATAATTTTATTTCAGTTTTTCTTCTTCTCTTTGCAATGAATGTAGGTAATTTTCCCACCAAGAAAATGTGCCCAATGGGAAGAATATCCTTTTAAGTAGCCCAATAAAAACAAGTGGAAAACACAGGGCAGTGTTACCTCTGCTGTTATTCCCTAGCACCTGTATGACACCACAAAATCTTCAACATGTGTAAATATTGGTAGGAAGCAAGGACAGGGGCAGTGATTCAAAATACATAGAAGTGTAAAATGCACAAAAAAGAGACGTGGAGAGTCCTTTGCTACTGTAACTGCCTCGAAATGTACATTATGTGTGTTCTCTCACATGGCAGCTTTAAGTACACGAATCTAAAACAGATTTTAGTGTCTTCTCTTCTTACTTCTAGTGTTTTGTTAACTCTGCCTACTAGAATTCAGAGGCTATTTTGATTATTGCTAGGCAGTCTTTAAGCTAACCTCCTACCAGGAACACAGCCCAGACCCTTATTAGAAAATTTGTCTTGTTGGTTATGCTAATAGGAAGGAAAAATAGTAGAGTTTTAATGTGTAGCAAAAAAAATCCTTTTCTTGTTTATGAGATTGGGGTTATTATTTCCATTTAAGTAGACATTGCCTTATGAGTACTGTAAGCAACTCAGACTTTGGGCATATAAAAATGACTCAAATGCAAAGAGTCACATTTGTGGTTGCTAAAATTGGAGTAATAATAATTCTATATAAGAGTAATATTTATTCTCTACAACAAGTATATGGAATCAACCTGGTTGTCCATTAACAATTGAATGGATAATAAATATCTGGCACATATATAGAATGTAATACTATTTGGCTCTAAATAAAAATGAAATCATAAAATTTACAGGAAAATGGATGGGTCTAGAATATATAACACTAAGTAATGTTACATGATCTCTGAAAGAAAAAAAATGTTCTCCCTCATATGCAGATCCTAGCATATAATATATAACACACAATATTTATTTACATATATGTACAAATGTAAGCAAATGAACATGTAGGCACAGTATAATATGCAGAATGGTGACAAGGAAGAATGAAATACAAATAATGGACACTTGAGTCATGAAAGAAGAAATAAAGAAAATAATTTTTCCAGTTTTTAACTCTTACTGATATTTCAATCATTTTGTGGTACATAAGTACATAAAATATAATTGATAGTGAACAATTAAAACTCTATGTGAAGCTCTACAGCTTTTGAATGGCTATTGTAACTGTTTAGAAGTTTGTTGAGATGTATAGACTTTGAATCTGGATAATTTTACTGTATAGTGCTTTGTTTTGCAAGGTTTTTTATTATAAAGTTTTAATTATTTTTACAAGAATGTCAGTTGCAGCATTGTGGTCATGTGACAACTACCTCTAATTCTATCATAAGCATGTGCTCTTCACCACTGATGACCCAAGTTTGTTGGGGCAGAAGTGTCTCTGCAGGATTATTTGCTGCAACTATTCAATGGAATATACTATGACTCTATTCTACAAAATGTCTTGCAAATTCTAAAGACCACTTATTAGGATCTGAATTTATTAGCTAGCGAAGACTTTTTTTTTTTTTTTACTGAGTTTAATTCCATTTGAAACATTAAAACTATAAACCACAGTGAACATATTTGTTTTTTGCTCTCATAATTAATTTTAATGAATTTGTTAACAATAATTGGTGGGGATAAGAATTTTACTAAATAAGAATTTCAGTGTTCAGATGGGGAAAGAGGAGAGAGAGCGAGAGTGAGACAGAGACAGAGAGACAGACAGAGACAGAGACAGAGAGAGAGGACTTGTTTATGTGTATGGTATATAGTAATATACCTTAGTGCCATTTATCTTGGTTTTTAAGATAAAGTCTCTCACTTGGCCTGCAACTCACAGCATAGGCAAGGCTAGCCACTTATAATTTGCAGAGACCTACTGGTCCCTGCTTCCCCAGTGGTGAGATTTATTCTAATCTTTTATCACCATACCAAGCTTTTTTTCATGTGAATTCTGAAGCACAAACTGAAGTCTTCATGTTTGTACAGAAAGCAGCCTGCCATCTAATCTATGTCCCAGGCCCTGTGGAATGTATTTAATTGCTTAATTTTTACTGAGGATGTTCATGAGTTATGAGAATGAGGTAGTATGGCAAACTGTAACTTTCAGCTTTTTGCACTTGCCTTTAGAATTTTATTTTAAATGCCCTATCTTTGATATTTGTTTTTCATTTTAAGACAAGGCGTCACAGTGTAGTGCTACCTATAATGGAACTCTCTGTATAGACCTGGCTGGTCTCTAACTCACAAGAGCTTGGCCTGCTTCTGCCTCAAGAGCACTGGGATTAAAAGTATGTGTTATCATGCCCAGGAATATTCAATAATTTAAAATTTTTTATGTAGAAATACACAGGTAAATGATCAAATAGCTTTCAGATAAATTATCAAATTGAGTTGACGTTGCAATTTTTTTTCTTTTTTTGGGGGGGCCTGAGTATAACTTTGAAGACACTAAAAGAAGAATTAATATGTTGATATGATCTAGAACAGGAAGGCTTTAATTTCTTATGGATCAAATAAAAATGGTATGAATGAATTGTTGTTCAATATTACTCAGCTGCTTTAGCAAAGTTGGGAAATAATTAGTGCCATGCCTTGATGATACTCTTGTAAAGGCATGTATTAGAGATGAATTTCAGCCTCTTAGGTTAATGGATCTTAGTGATGGGAATATGAGAGGTAATTACAGAGTTAAGAAGGAAAGAAAGGCTCCCATTGACACAACTTACTTGTCTCCTAATGATGTCCATCATGTCTGATGCTTCAAGCAGCCCCTTACTAGTTCCTTGTATATCACCTAGGTTGTTTAGATCCTGATAACTATTAGCTGAATAATATTCTTTGTAGACCTTTCAATCACAGGTATTTTCCTAGAGAAATGGAAAACAGAAAAGACAATGATCTTTTCTTGAAAATAGAAGGGAATATTACCTTTCAGATACATTATATAAATAATTCACAGTACTGTGGAATAGAAAAGCCTTTACTGCTCTGATTTTAGAATTTATTCTGCTTTTGAGTGATAGCACATTTTTGAAAATTAAGTTGATCTTGAACTACATAAACTCACAATTTTTTACATATAAATAGGATGCTATATGTTGTTTTGAAACTCATATGCATTGCATGATCCCATTCAACACAAAAAGAATTCAGAAAGAGATAAAACACATTTGTCAGTAGTGTTGCTATATGGATCTTTGAGAATGATTTTTATATGGGACCATGCCTTTAATACAAAACAATATACCAAATACATTTCTGTTCCTTTCCTCCTGAACTTAAATGTTTTAGAAAAAAAGATATTTTTCTTAGCTCTACTGATAGAGTTATATCAAAAGCTAGATTAATGAGTCTTCTCTCAGGCACATGTAACAGAAGACAAGAAACAACTGAAGATATTGTAACCCAAATTCTCTGACATTTGGAGTTTATATCATGAAACTCATTTTATTTAACTAATAGAGTTAGACCTTTGAGATATAATCTTGTCACCCATATGTTTGCTTTTCCCTGTTTATGTTCACAAATTCAAAAAAAATCATTATTTGCTTAGTTTCTACATTGGGTTAGATAGTATTCAATGTAAAATTAATGGGAAGGTACATGTAGAAAGTAAAATATAGAAAATTGTAGTTTTCTACATTTTAAACAAACTGACCAAAGATTTGACTGGCAGTTTCAAGTGGTGATTCAGATAACTATAAATTTTTCCTCTAAAGTTAATAAGGGATTTTTTTTAAAGTAGTCCAAAGTTTAACTCTGTCTCACCTTTGGAAGGAGGGCCTGTTATAATCATTGTTTTGAGGTCAGTTAACTGTCTTTGATTTATTTTTAATGAATGGCACATGTTAGCAACATTCCCAGGAAAACGTTTGAACTTCAAGTGAGGCATCTCAATCAATCTAAGAAAGATATTGTATAAATACAGGTTAATGATCTCATGGCAATAGATAAAAATATTTTTGAAAATTATTGTAGCTTTATTCACTACATGATTCCATGTGTTAGTCTAGACATAATCAAACCCATCCTTGCATTTTTATCTTCTCTGAGTATATGCATATTATAATCCTATAATTAAAGCTTATAGAATACATTAGGATGAATTATCTTGTAGCTTTTTCTAAACATTGTGATCTATTGAGAGGAATGACAAGTGAGTCCTATGATCCTGGGTGTGAAAGATGTTGGGGTGGTATAATTGGCTTTCAGACAAAGCCATTATCACACTAGAAGAGGAATAAATATTTTGATGCCTCATTTGATATGAAAGATTTCTTTGTGCATAACTCTGTCTATCTGTATTAGACTCATGAGGTTAAATGTCTGGAACTTCTGCTTCAGCAATTTCACCATAATAACATTTGAATGGATTTCTGTTAGAAAGGGGCTTAGTTTAAAGAAGGGCTTTGCTTTACTGGGTGAGCAAAATATATAATGTCAGTGTGTCTTTACAAGATGCAGTTTGGTTCGTGCTTTGTTAATAAGTGATTATAGGTTTTTCTCTCTTAGTAAGCCTCACTTAATTTTGCTTCACACAAGTTAGAATGATATGTACCAAGGGCAAAGAATGCCATAAAAAAAAAACCTGTACAAATGGGTAAACGAACGAGTTTGAGAGCAGGATAAACAAGTTATTGACTGATGAAATACATGTGCTTTTGCCAACAAACATACCACTCAAGTATGGTCATTAGAAGGCAGTTTGAACACAATTTTTACCTTCTCTCCCAATTATAAGATGGGTGAGTTATTCACAACAAAATATGTCCAAGGTAATTTGTGTGAGACTTTGACTATAATTCAAGCAATGCTTTTGTTTGTGAATACTGTAGGACAGTTTTCTTTTAAACAGTGCTCCTGATTAGAGGGAATGGTGCAGCTCAGACATACATGAAAGTGGGTGTAGAAGCATGTGCCTGAAGCAGCGCCTGCATTTGTAGACTGCTGAAAACAGTATTAGTGGAGACACAGTGGTAAGATGACTGTCTCACGATGTTGTTAGGAAAGGCAGAAAGCATTCCAGAGTTACAATGTTCTGAAAGAAAAATGATTGTGCTTAAGGAAAATTGCATGTATTGTGCTTCTTAGTACAAAATAAGTGAAGTAAGACTTTCTGGATTCCTCTAACCACAGGGAAAGTAAATAATGAATATGATTCTAAAGGAATTGATTCTGTGGGAGAGTAGAGTAAATTAGCTAATAATTCATTCATACTGCTTTTGTTAAGAGTGTACTGAACTCTGCAATGTGTATTCTAGAATGGTATTTACTGTTGACATATCTTACTTTCCTATCTAAAATTAAAATGATACAATCAGAATCACAAAGGTGGGGCTTAAATATACATTTTATTGGAATTCAAGACAGGCAGAAAGTAAAAGTTTATATGAAAATTCAGAATTATGGAATGCTAAAACTATGATTCTGGTATTATTTCCTAGCTATTTTCTTTCCTAGAGTGTTAGCATTTAACATTAAAATAAGCACACACAAATGAACACTGAACATTTTATGAATGTTGTCCCGTAATGGGTAATATGGGGGGAAGAGGACAGGAATGGTTTGATTCTGGTAGTGTATGATCTACACTGTGGTTCAACTGAATGTGACTGAAAGGATTCCAATTCCTATTTGTTATCATTTATCATTTCAGTGCTGCTACAAATAAATAAAAAGGAAACACAAGATGCAGGAAAAACCTTCTCATTACCCATGGCAAATCACATAGATTAAATCTTGAGTGATAACCAATTTGTCGTTCAACCAGTATGTGCTTGATGAAGTGGAACTGTATACAGTTGAGTGCTGACTTCTTCGGAAAGTAAAAAGCTGCAAAAACTTGTAAGGAACTGCAAATCTCTTTTTTTAAGGAAAGTACTTTCTCAATAACAAGATACTAGGAGAATAGAGATAACTATTGGGCATGATAGATTATGGTAACTTTAGTAGAAATATAAATAAAGGAAATACGCAACACTAAGAACTGAGTGACGCTTATTTGAAATAGTTAACAAAAGACTGGTGTGTGAATGATAGTAGAAGGAAAGTTCCCCAGAGTAAGGAAGGACAGGAAGATGACATAATCAGGAGGAAGAAAGACGACTGTAAAGGATAAGGTTGTTGGTGAGAGGGTGAGCCCAGCGACCAATTTTGGTGTGCCCCTATTTCTGAAGGAGTAATGTGGAATCAGTTACAGGATGTAAGTCGGTTGACAGATTTGATAAAACCTTTTGCTCAGGTGTAGCCAAGTCTGCATAATTAATTAGAACCAATGAGCCCAGGATCAACATTTTGTGATTGTAAGGGTAATGGAGTAGGGCGATGCTATTAATTGCACTAATCTAGGATATTGATGACATTCAGGAAGTGCTTGAGTGGGGAGATGTTGTAAGTGGGAATTGATAGACAAAAGATAGGTGGAGAGTTGAGAATAGGGTGAGAGCTGGCCTTCATTTTGGGGTAGTTAGTGACCAGAGAGATATGGTACAGCACTACAGAGACTTGGGTACTTTCTGAGCCAGTATTTTAGATTGGTAAAGCTAGGAAGAAAGGAATCCTTCAACTCTTTGTAATATTAAGATATTTAACCCAGGTCTTGAACCTGCTAGGTGAGTGCTTGACTACTAAGTTTCTCCCCAGTCCTTGGCTTTTTGAGACCAAGTCTTACTATGTAGCCCAGGTTGGCCTCATTCAGACTGATGACCCTCCCACTTTAGCCTTTTCCTCATGCTGGGATTACAGATATTTGTCCCATTGCCCGAACCCCAGATTATTGTTTCAGAATAAGAGCTAGACATAGAGACTTGTCTTCTGGAGACTGGGAGGGAAGACCGGGTACAAAAAGTAGCACACTATTTACTAAATGTTTAAATTACATTTTGATGAAAATGGTATGCTGGGACCTAATATTATTTAATGCTTTTTTTTTCTTTTAAAATTATAGTAAACTACATCATTTTCTTCTTTTTCCTCCCTCCAACCCCTCTCATGGATGTCAGAACACAGTCAAAATATTAACACTTGGTGAACAATGGCTTCGGAACTGTGAGAGAGGCCTTTTACCTTAGGTGCATTTTGTTCCCTGGATTGGACACGATTCTGTGATAAGCATTACATTCAGTTTATAAGACATGTATGTAGCTGAAAGTTTTTTTGTGTCCTGTCTGGTCCTGTGGCTGCTTAGATTCAAATAAACAGACAGAGGCTTATATTAATTATAACTGCTTTGCCATTAGCTCAGGTTTATTTCTGATTAGCTCTTATGAATAAATTAACCCGTAATTCTTATTTATGTTTAGCCACATGACTTGGTACTTTTTCTGTTCTGCCTTGTCATCTTGCTTCCTCTGTGTCTGGCTGGTGACTCCTGACTCAGCCTTCCTCTTCCTAAAATTCTCCTTGTCTGCTTATCCAGCCTATACTTCCTGCCTGGCTACTGGCCAATTAGCATTTTATTTATCAACACACATTCATAGCATACAGAACAACATTCCACAGCACATGAATTTCTGTTGGAGTTGGAACATGCTGTAGAACCCAGTTTGGTGAAAGGATATGCTGAATGCTGTCCTCATGGTTGCCCAAATTTGAATATGGCCTTCTGCCTTCCTTTGGTGCTTTCCCAGATAGAATCTATAGTCCATGCCAGGCAATAGTGTTTAAATTGGTCTGTCCTGAACAAATTCCGGGAAAAAGCTACTCTCTTATTTAGTAGGTGATTACTGGTGGTTATTTACAATTTTTTTAAATCATGTTTTTCTGAACTCAAATAACCTTCCTTAGATCACTGTTTTTTTGTTGTTTGTTTGTTTTTGTTTTTGTTTTTTTTTTTTCTGTTACATTCCTGTATATAAGTACTGAAACTAAAGAAAAGTTGTCTGCCCCTTTCTTTAAGGTGCCCAGTTCACAGGTCTTGCAGACAGGTCTTCAAAGGTTGACAAAAAGTCAATAATGCATCATACTATCCTTGTCTCTCTCAAACTCATGGCCTCTTTTACTTTCATTGAATGTTTGTGTCTGTGTGTACATGTATATATATATATATATATATACACATATGTAATTATATATTATAGATATATTCCTAAATATATTAAAAAAAACCTGTTAAGTCTGTAAAATGTCACTTGTATTTTTATGTTTTCAGGGCTGGATAACAAATTAAGGGGCTTTTCCCTGGAGAAGTTTATTTCTATTGCTGTGAGAGTTCTGTCGTTGCTTGTAGTTCTTTGTCTAGGGTTGAGGTCTCTTGAGCTTTTCCTCTTTCATGTTAGCATGTCTGTTGGTGTGGTTGTCTTGCTTAGGCAGCCGTGTTGATGTGATTTCACGAATGTGACATCTTTGACATTTCTAGGAGACACAATCTCACAGCAAACTCCCCATTCCTCTGGCTCTTACTGATCTTTTGGTCCTTCTTTCCTAATGATTTTGAGCCTTTGGGACAGAGATTGTATTGTAATCTCTCGGTTGAGACTGGACAACACAGGATTGTTTTTCCTTTGCATTTCCCTTTGCATTTTGACCAGGTGAATTTCTCCTTCTGTTGCAAAGAGAAGTTTGATTGTTTGGTTGAGGGTTGAGAACTATACTAATCTATTGGAATAAAGACAAATATTTAGAATGTAGTTAAGGATTATGCTGGTTTAGTACAGTGGCTGTTATAGGCTCTCCCCCAAGATACATGACTTTACCAGCTCCAGATTATTAGCCAAGTTTCCAATGCTGGGCAAAGTTTTCCTCCTGTTGGGCAAGCTGTAAGTCCAACTAGAAAGCTGTTTGTTTCCACCAAGGTACCACTACCACTACTGAGCACTTAGGGTTGTTGTGCCATGCTAGCCATTACTGTGGTCCACAGGCATCATGACTGGGTGGGACTATTATTGGCTGGGAGGAACCCTTGGAAGCCTGCATGCCACCTTATTTTATTTACAGGATTATCAGTAAAACTGAACTATTTGTGAAGGGACCTATGTGCTTTGGGGTGTTCCTTCTGGACCACAGACTAGTCACAGACCACATCCAATACCAATTTCCAACACAAAGATATCCTTTATTAAACAAGACAGGTAGGCAAGGTGACTGAATCTGAATTGAGCAGAAACAGTAGAAATGTTTTTTTAGGGAAAAGCGGAAGTCCTTTGCTAGGATAAGCTGATTTTCCTAACTTGACATGTTGGTCAGTATGGCCAAATAAGGAATTTTGACAGCTAGACCTTGGAAGTCAGCCTCAGGAATAAGGAAGTGGCTAAATGAGGGAGTCTAGTGGTTTAGAAAATAAGGGGTGGGTAGGGGCGTATAGTGATGTGCTATGGTTGGGCCTGTTGGAATCCTTCAATTTGTATATATTTATGTTCTTATTTATGATTTCCTATTGTAACTCAATTCCCCCATGTTAGTATGCCTGTGTGTCTTCATAAATAATTTAAGAATTACACATCATAAGAAGAGTCTCTTCTGCTAAGTTATTTGGGGCTTTGTCTAGACTAGGGGTGATTAATAAAGCAGTTCACAAAGCATTTGTGTTATTTCTCTTATCAAATTCATCCAGATGAATGTAAAACTAATGAGAAACAGCACTTCAGATGTCTGGTTTATGTATAAATGAAAACTAGTTGTACTTGAATACTAGAAAATCAAGATTTTAAACATTTAGATGTTTATAAAAATGATAGAAAACTTTCTTGAAGAAAATGTATTCATTATTTTGCAGATGTATCATGACTTTTTTCAGTTAAGATTAACTAATACTCTAGGTTAGAATCAAGATAAAATGTTATCAGACAATTTCTTAAGCTAAGGAAGATGCCTGCCCTACTCTGTTTGATTGGAATATCCTAAAAATAGCAGATCATGGCTTATAATTACATATTAACCTTGTGTTGGCATACAGAAATTTCAAATACTCATTCAATTGAACCAACTGTATATATGTCTATAGCATAAATGTATACACACATATACATGTGTATATACTTTTACGTGACTTTTCCTGTTATTATAAAATTAATGTTTTGATTTTGTATAAAACTCCTTTGGAATCATATAAAATAATAATCAGTCTCTGACACTGGATTCCAGAAGTCCTCAGACATTGGGTCTGTGTGACATACCAGCTATGCTGGGGAAGTGCCTGCTACCATGCAGCTGTCTGAATAGAGCTAGCCAAAATGCCCACTGTCCCTGCTGGGAACCACTATTATGCAGCTGGACCTGGAGTGTGTATCTTTGATGGTAGCAGGCTCTGGGAGTGGAAAATAGATATGGAGATGCAGAAGTACTACTTGACCTTGAAGATATGAGATGGGCTGACAGGGGTTAGAAAAGCCTGTCCAGGGTTCCGTGAGAAGAAACTGGAGACAATACCTGGTCATTGTAATTCTTAGAATTAAAAGAGTATCCTCAATTTTTATTTTACTTTTAAATGGCTATCTTCATTTTTCATTTGTATTTATAGAAAAATGGAAAATCTGATGAGGCTTCTGCTTCTCACCTCACAAAACTCTTCCTATATTGTTATTCATTTTCTCTTTCCCTTTCTATAATTGAAAAAAAAAGTCACCCATACTAATATTTACTGCACTTTTAAGGTATTAGTAAATAGGAAATAGAGGCTATGACGTGCCAGGGTGGAGTGCAACTGTAGCTATATTTAGACACTCCTTCCAGTTCTTTCTGCCTTTCCTTCCTTCCTTCCTTCCTTCCTTCCTTCCTTCCTTCCTTCCTTCCTTCCTTCCTTCCTTCGTTCCTTTGTTCGTTCGTTCATTTCTTCCTTCCTTCTTTCTATTATGCAGGAATAGGAATGTTATAGATGTAAATAAGTTTCAGAACTTGTAAAAGCAGTACAACAAAATGTTCAGGAGTACATTTTACCTAGTATTACACTGTAGTATATTCTTTGTATTGCACTCTCAGCTCATCTTGTTTTTGCAGCAAAAATAAAATTAGAATAGTCCCTGTAGAAGCAATGTAAATCCCAGTGAGTCTAGAGCTGGCAGGAGTTAGGGAATGTTTAAGCTTTTCAGTTATTGATAAGCAATTCATTAAATATGGGTAACATGAAATTTCATATTTGCTTCTATGAGGAGAGGCTCATCTTTTCATTTCAGGGATTTAAAAAATAATCTTACTCAAAATATGAATTCTACAATTTTTGTGGAAGAGTGTGGATTGAAAAATCATTTGACACCATTTAGCTTCAAGAACTGCTGCTTTTTCCAATGCATGTATTTGTTTTAGTTTCATCCTTAGCTTTGATTTGTGTTACTTTGGCTGAAGAAGTGACATAATATTATTCACTACCCCAGGAAAGTTAGACAGGAGTCAAGCTCAAACTTCCTTGGCAGCAGGATGTAAAGCAGTTTGGACTGGCAGCCTGAGAGTCTGGCAGCTGGAGAGAGAGTTCTCAGTTGTCTACTCTGGCTGAGCATTCTGAGCAACCACCACATTCACTGTGAGTGTGTCACAACTGTCCTGAAATCCCTCTGGCTACAGCTGAGGGCCAGACCCCACCCAGGTGTGCCTGTCTATTTATTCCTCAGGTAGAGAACACTTGTGTTTGCCTTACTGTCCACATCTTCATGGCCAATGTCATTAAACATCTTTCATTTCTGTCTTAGTAAATAATGATGAAAACAACTTAAGTATCATATAACATTATTTATTTATTTTATTAAATGTGTTTCTTTGCAAAATGCTATTTGAGTATTTGGAATTTTCAGTATACATACTTTGAATTCTGGACATTGTAGCCGATGTCAATAGGGAACGTTCAAGGAGGTCAACAACATAGAAAAAGGTTTGGTTTACCTCTCTGCCATTCCTGACTTTTTATACCCATGATGACTGCTAAGTTTAATTTAATAGATTTTTGTTATTATAAAGACTGATCGAGAAATTTCTCCTTGTAAGCATATGAAATGATAGCGCATACCATGTAAACTTGAATGTACTGAGGTGTTATCCTTTTTCCTTTCCCCAGAGGAACCAATTGACCAAATCTAGGAGTCTCATGTGGCTGGAAAATTTGTGGGCTGTCAGAGCTGTACTACATTTCTAGCTCATAATACTTGAAATACATTTAATATGATTAAGAAATTAGAGTTCTAGTTTTACTGTTAATTCATTTCAACTTGTATTCTACAATACATGTGTCTCTTCGTTTCCATCATGAATAGTGTAGGTTTTTTACTTTTCCAGTGGACTTTTGCTGTGTATTTTAATATAACCCTGTATCTGGATTTATTTTCCTCTTTATTAACATGACATTAGTACAAATCCTACAATTCCATCTTGTAAATGTTTCAATGCTTCCTTTCATCGCGATATACTGAACTTACCTGCATGATAATGTAACTCTCATTACAATCAGGACCTTGTTGTTCACCTAAGTGTCATATTTTCTTAGTCTGCTGAGTCTTCATGTTCACTCCCTCTTTCTAGAGCTTTGTCTTCAGTTAACTCAATTCCTCAGGTGCTGAAGGTGATTGTCTTGTGTGCATTCCATAAGACCCTATATAGCAGGGGACAGATGCTATGCAAACGCTAATTTCAGTCACCAGGTTTCCAACTTGTTACAACACTCATGGCAGCATTAAGGAGGGAGAGGAATGAGAGAAGTCAATTTGGTAGAAGACCAATTTCACCGGGGCAGAGTTTAGCCTGTTTTATTAACCACTAATCTAGGTGCTTAGAATAGCACTCCACACAGATTCAGAGCATAATAAAAATTGATCAAATTATATTTTCACATTTGCTTGTACTATTTCCAGAGCTTGACAAAAATAACGTTCATTTGAATTCATATAATAGACAATTCAAAACATGCTTAATTCTTCAGATCCACCCAGTCTTTCATAGTTTCTTTACATGGGCAAGGAAAATAATTGCTTTAGGTTAAAACACATACATTAAACTCTCAAGTGTCAACTGCTGAGATGGGAACCCAGCAATGTTCGTCAAAAATATCCTTGATCTTTGCCCCTTTCCTTCTCTGTCCATACCATACACACACATGTAGAACGTTGCTTTGGTTAAAGCTGAGCTCAGTATTCCTACCATTTTTACTACTCTGTCATTGTAATATAATCAGAAAATATAATTAAAACTCACTTTTTTTCTGGTTAATAAGTACCCAACTAAATGTTTTGTTTACCGTTGAACTCAACATCTTTCCATGCAGAAATTCACAGCTGTGAACTGATTGGTGTCTTACTCAATGAGCTACATTAATATTAATTTGCAGTTAACTTTTGCTTAATCAAAAAATCAGTCTTCTATCTACAGGATTGTGTTTATATCCAAAGCAATTTGTATTAATTTTGGAAGTCAGCTGTCAGGGGACATTATGTCAAAACCATTACTGAAAACTTCACAGAAAACATCTATTAAATTCTATTCATATTCGCTTCTTTCAATAAAATAATGCTATTAATAAAAGGAAATCTATTAAGTGTGGCTGTGTCACATTACTGGCTTATTGCTTTTGATTTCATTATCCACTCTCCATAATCTCACATTTATCATTTCAGAATTATTTGTTCTATTTGATTGAATAACCATCTATACAAATAGGCAGCTTACCTTTTGACATAAACTGTAGTTTTTGTAAATGACCCAGTAATTTGTAGGCAAGCTCCTTAAAATACAAATAAAATAGATATGCTGACATGATTGTTATTTAAGTACTCTACATCAGTTTAGTCAACAGTATTTATGATTTAGAGTGTGAAGTACTTTTCTACTATCTATTTGTATTTGTAGCTTCTGCTTCATACAGTTTAGAGCCTGAGTGCACTGAGATAGTTAATGAACAGGGGTTGAGATTTTTTGACTTCTTATTTACTTAGAGCATTGCTTGTATTATGCCTGGTGATGCTACTTTTGTTCTAATGTTGATTTTTACTGCCTGAATATTTCTGATTCTAGTATTTTGTAAAGAAAGCTTATTATTTCCACTAGGGAATTTTTTTCTGAGGTTGCTCTCATTGAATTTTTGGTGTATGCTTGTCACTGCACAATGAAGCTGTAAATGTTTTACTTATTGTCACAATACAGCCTCAGAACTGACATCCTTTCAATCCTTGCTGCCCACCCCAGTCCTCACTCTCTACCCCCAGTTATTTCAAATGTGTCTTCTACCATGAGGAGATGTTTTTGTTTGTTTGTTTGTTCATTTGTTTTAGACTATGGCAAAGTTGTATTTTCATTATCAATGCCTTTCAGTATGTTCAGATCCCACTATTAATGATTACACGTTTATTTTCTAAGCACAGTTTAAAATTTAAAAATGGGTCTACACTTTATTATTTGATAACTATTACATGTTGCAGAATATGAGTTTGGGATATGTTACATTTGTTTATGCTGTGGAACATTTGTTTAATGATGCAAAGATGTGTTTCATTCTTTCATTTGTTTAACTCTGTGAAGCTGTGTTACTTTGCCTGTCTGCAACACCTGATTGGTTTAATAAATAGCTGAACATCCAATAGCAACACAGGAGAAAGAAGAGGCAGGGTTGGCAGGCAGAGAGAATAAATAGGAGGAGAAATCTGGGAGGAGAAAGACAGAGGAGCAAGATAAGAAGGAGGAGGACATCAGGGGACAGCCACCCAGCTATAGAACCAGCAATGGAGTAACAAAGGAAAGAAGGAAGGAAGGAAGGAAGGAAGGAAAGAAGAAGAAAGGACGGAAAGAAAGAAGAAAGGAATATAGAATAGAAAAAGATAAAAAGCCCAGAAGCAAAAGACAAATGGGATAATTTTTTTTATGTTTTTTTTCTTTACTATTATGTGTTTTAAATTTTATACATCAGCCATGGGTTCCCCTGTCCTCCCCCCTCCTGCACCCCCCCCCCGCCTCCCCCCAGCCCCTCCCCTCCATTCCCCTGTCCTCCAGGATCAAGGCACTCCTGGGGATTCATTTAAACCTGGTAGATTCAGTACAGGCAGGTCCTGTCACCTCCTTCCAGATTGAGCAAAGTGTCCATGTGTAAGCCTAAGGTTTCAAACAGCCAGCTCATGCAGTAAGGACAGATCCTGGTCCCACAGACTGGATGCCTCCCAAAGAAATGGGATAATTTAAGAAAATCTGGCTGGAAACAAGCCAAGCCAAGGCCAGGTGTTCATAAGTAAGAATAAGCCTCCATGTGTGATTATTTGGGAGCTGGGTGGAAGGATCCCCCAAAAGCAAAGAACAAAAGATCCAAAAGAATAAGAGTAAAAAACAACAACAACAATTATGTTTACTGATTTTGTTTAAAACATTTTTTTAAATCTTCATTCAGACAGAAAGAGTGGAAACCCTTTGAAGTATTAGGAAATATTCCTTCCACACTTGTGTTTCTTTATCTGATTAATAGTCATTCCCCATCACTTAGGGAAATAGAAAATGAAGTCTCTTTACTGTTACATATAATTTCAATAGGCTGATAGGTAGGTCTGTTAATAATTTTTAGGTGATTTCTGAGTACAAAAGAGAAACTATGTATAAAATTCAAATTTGGACAAGATCTGCAAATGTGTGTGTTTTCATTGTAAAATAGCAATTGATTTCCAGAAAACAGAACAGTAGACCAAATTTTAAGTGAAAAAATGCCTTAGAAATATAAAATCCAAGGGAGATTCATGCTAACATGTTTGACAAAGTTATTGATTATTTTCATATGTTTATCTTCATTAATTTAATCATTTGTTCTCAAATACATATCAAATACTTGCTGTGGCCTAGATGTGGTCCCAGCCTAGAGATACTAACAGAAGTTGTTAAAACTGCTTTGCAGATTGAAAGAGAGTAAGTAGGTAAGGGTATATGGGAGGGTTTGGAGGAAGGACAGGTGGAGATGTAATTATACTATAATCTCAAAATAAAAAAATAAATAATCTTACTTGCTGAGATGGTTCCTCTAAAAAGTTAACTAAAATATAATTACATCATCTCTCTCCTTCCTCTACTCCCTTTTGCTTCTCCATGTCAGGACATCTTTTTCTTTAATCATTGTTGTAATAAATGCATACAAACAAGTCTGCTGTGGAATAATCCTCTTGTACACTGTAAAGATTTGTCACCTGAATTGGTTCAATAAAACACAAATTGGCAGCCAGGTTGACACTCAGTAGGCAGAGCCACACAGATCTCTATGAGTTCAAGGCCAGCCTGGTCTACAGAGTGAGATCCAGGACAGGCACCAAAACTACACAGAGAAACCCTGTCTTGAAAAACAAAAATAAAAACAAACAAACCAAACCAAACCAAACCAAAACAAAACAATACACCAATTGGCTAGTAGCCAGGTAGGGAATATAGGCAGGGAGACCAAACTAAGGATGATAGGAAGAAGAAGGGTGGAGTGAACAGAGTCACTGGACAGACAGATAATGAGTCAGACACACAAAATGGGATATAGGTAAAGGCCATGAGCCTTGGGGAAGTACATGGATGAATAGAAATGGATTAAGTTGTAGGAGCTTGTTAGTAATAAGCCTGAGCTATTGACCAAGCATTTATAATTTATATTCAGCCCCTTAGTCAGTATCTGGAACTGTGTCGTTGGCACAGGAAACATCCAACTACATATGCTGCCCAAATCTTTGGCAAGAATTTCCACATAAAATCTGAGAAAGTTTAAAAAAGGATTCTAAACATACAAAAGTGGAATTGAACTTGGTTTTTTGGTAGTTCATTTTTCCTGATGGGCTCTGTTTGCTGGTGGTGAGTAGAAGCAAGGCTTCATTAAGAGAGAGCTTCCTGGCTTGGTGCAAGTGGCAAATTCTGGTGGCTCTTTTAAGAGCTCCTGCTGCCAAGCACTTAAATGGTGTTTGTGGGCAGCTGGCAGCATGCTCCTTGGTGGTGGCATGGACCCAGAAACTTCCCAGAGTTGGAGCAGCAAATATGGCTCCTGGAGCTGGCAGTAAATGTAACTTCAACATGACACTAGACTCTAAAGGAACCAAGGGGGAAGAGCCAGCCACCAGTATGCCATAATTTAAGTTAAGCAGTTTAAGTTTTGCTCATGCAGACAGGAAAGGTTACAGATGCTCAATAAAGGACAGATTGAGACAAAAACAAAACAAAACAAAACAAAACAAAACAAAACAAAACAAAACAAAAAACCCTCCAAACCTCTAAACAGGTTACAGAGTGATTAAAAATATACAGAGGCTTGGGAGAGGGAAGAAAAAGTGTAGAGAAAGTCCATATAAAAAGAATAGAGTAAAAAAAATTAATGTCACATAAAGATGGAAAATACACCAAGAGTCTGGACACTGTATGTTATTGTGTTGTATTTAACTATTTTGACTACTAATGAACAAATGATAATTGCTAAGAGACATTTGATCATGAAATCTGCTAAATTAAACCAACCTATATATTTAAAAATATCTTGACCTTAAAATTTAAGTCAAAAGATATGTTACTTTTGGAAAGAGATTCTTCTTTTAGTTCCACAGGAGATGATAAGCTAAGAATTAATTCTGGATTAAGAAAAATCAGATTTGATCAAGGAAGATTCCTGAAAAATCTCTGATGGGAATGGATGGCCAAGATGATGGAATGTTTCAGAGCACCTCTGTTTCAGTTTCCTCTGAATTCTACATCCAGAACAGCTTCAAGGCTGCTGGATGGGATGATCCAGCTTCATAGACTATTCCAGTGAAGACTTGAACATATACCTAAATTTTTTCAAGATGCCCCCAAATTGCTAGCACCTCCAGTCAGCAGAAAGTAGTCTAGAGAACATTGGCTATATTCCCCAAAATAAATTATGAATGTGTGTCATCATTTAGGTTGTTATGGATAATGGTCAAGATAAAAGTTATAAAAGAGATTAGATTGAGAGATCTTGTTCTAAAAATGAAAAGGGAGGATATAGGAATGATAGGATAAAAGTAAAGATTATGTACTTGCTGTCACATACATGCAAGTACACACACACACAATAAAGAAATGTAAAAAAAAGGTAGATTATTGAATCTTCTTTAATCTAAAGAACAACTATTAATCTTACATATTTTACATTAGTATGGATTTTGGTTAATTGATACAATTATAAAGTTAATTCTGTCATACTGCATGTATATTTCTACTCTTATTTAGGGTATTATATTTATGTAGTTCATTTAAAAAATGTAATATATAATTAAGAAATACAGCTTAGTAGTCATTTGTAACAGCAAACTTATAGTCACGTTAGGTATGTTTTCAAGATCATACAGAGATATATTTCATACAAATGGGCAATCCTCAAATACTTCAAAAGACCTGTAGAATATGGTATTTAAACTGTTTTAAGAACTTAGACTTTTTTCAACAGTGAGACAAGTCTGCTTCTGACAGTACCAATTACTTAAAAGAGGATGATGGGCATCAAAGAAATTCTATATGGAGTTTGTTTTCTTTATGGCAAAAGCTAGTCATGTAGGCAAAGAAACTGCCCTTGACTCAATTGCTGAGAGTTACTGTCCAAATTGGACCAGCAGAATGCAAGAAAAGCAACTGCTGAACTTTGCCAAGACAAGGGAGAATAGTCCTTCAAAATTGTCTGCTTCACATGAAAGTCTGTCAGACATGCTAAGCCTGTAGGTCAGAGCTGGATGCCACAATGTTGCACAGGAACTTTGGGTGACTGTCCGAGAATCTTGAGGTCCCTGTTATTAGGTAACATTTTGCCCTTCTGGGGTCTTAAATGGAGATGAAGACTAGATAGTTATAGTTTTCTTTAGCTATAAAAAAGGTAAATGAAGTATAAAACTTTGAACTCACCAAGATAAGATAGATAATAGAGTATTTTCTCTAATTTTGTCAAATACAAATAGACTGGATATTGTAACTGTAATTCTTAGTTGACAAATGTTTTTGTTGTATATAATCTTACTATATTAAAGTTAAAACTTTCCTTTTTAATTAGCCAAAAAGGGGGAAATGCTGTGGAATAATCCCCTTGTACACTGTAAAGATTTGCCACTTGAATTGTTTTAATAAAATGATGATTGCCCAGTAGCCAGACATGAAGTATAGGCAGTGTGACCAAACTAAGAATGATGGGAAGGAAAAGGGTAGAATGAGAGGAGTCAACAGACAGACAGAGAATGAGTCAGACACACAAAATAGGATAGAGGTAAAGGCCATGAGCCTCAGAGAAGTACATGGATTAATAGAAATGTGTTAAATTGATAAGAGCTAATTAGTAACAAGACTGAGCTATTGGCCAAGCATTTATAATTCATATTCAGAGTCTGTGTCAGTTATTTGGGACCAGGGAGGAAAGGGGATCAGGATAAGCAGTATCCAACTATACAAATCAACATATAAATATTACTTGCTGAGTCCATTCAGTGTTGTCTGTATGCATACCATATTAGTGTGGATACAATATTGGGCAAACAATCTGGGCACTTATCCCGTGTGCAGATTAATCTCCCTCCCTCAGCAGTTGTTAAAATTGCCTGTAACTCTTTAACTAGAAGTAGGACCTTAGGAGATTCCTCACATCTAAATTAGGATGTAAGCTATTGTTGGGATGTAGAGCTACTTCTGATGGGGAAACTAAACAAATAAATATATAGCAAATGTTCAAGTAAACATGAAAAATTATAAAGAGACAAGTACTTGGGGAAAGGATTAAAAAGGACAAGTGTAGTTAGATTAACTCCAAGATGTTTTAATTTTGCTGAAGCTATTGTGAATGTCATTGTTTCTTGATTTCTCTCTTGCTGTGTTCATCATTTATATGTAAGAAATCTCGCCAGGCACTAGTGGCATACGCCTTTAATCCCAGCACTTGAGAGGCAGAGCCAGACAGATATCTGTGATTTCCAGGCTAGCCTAGTCTACAGAGCAAAATCCAGGACAGGCATGAAAACTACACAGAGAAATTCTGTCTCAAAACTGCCCCCAAAACAAAAATTTTTGTGCATTATTTTTTTTATTCTGCTAGATTAGGGAATGTATTTATCAGCTGTAGGAGTTTTATGATGGAATCTTTAGGATCTTTTGTGCATAAAATAATATCATTTGCAAATAAGGATACTTTGGCTTCTTCCTTTCCTATTTCTGTCCCCTTTAAATCCTTCACTTGTCTTCTTATTCTAGCCAAGACTTCAAGTACTATGTTGAACATGAGGGGGAGAGTGGACATCCCTGTGTTGTTTCTGCATTTAATAGAAATGTTTTGAGTTTTAGCAGGATGTTGGTTGTGGCTTCCTGAATATTGCCTTTATTATGTTAAGATATGTCCTCTATATCCTTAGATTGTCTAGCACATTCATCATGAAAGGGTGTTAGGTATTGTCAAAACCTTTTTACGTGTCTAGTGAGACTAGCATGTGAAAGCCTCCTTGCTGGATTGGATAACAGCACAGGACTCACAACTGGTCAAGATGCAGAAAATAAGTGATTCAAGAGTGCTCAGCACTAAATGAGACATCTATATCACACCTTCTTTCTTCCAAGGTCAGTAATCATTGTGGAAGAAGGGATGGAAGGACTGTAAGAGCCAAAGACTGTGGGTGGCTATAATGAAATAGCATTTCCCAGACACACTAGGCCAGTTGCACATACGACCTCACAGTAGATATAGCAGCATGCATGGACCTATGAAATCTCAAGACACACAGAAGCCAGCATCCAGGACTTAGTTGCTAGTGAAGCACCACCCCTAGGTGAGGAGTCATTATCACTGATAGCTACCAGGAGAAGTCATTTTAATTTTCTTTAATGATGTATCCCCTGGTGAGTTTAATATACTGCAGTGATGGAGGATGGAGGAGGATCTGGGAGAAGGTGTGAGGAAAATAAAAATGTTCAAAACACAATGTATTAAATTCTCAGAGAATAAAAACATTTTAAAAGTGACTGTAAAGAATTGTATCAGAATTTTGATGGGGAATGCATTGAATCTGTTGATTGCTTTTGGTAAGATGGACATTTTTACTATGTTCATCCTACCAATAAATGATCTTGGAAAATCTTTCCATCTTCTGATATCTTCTCCAATATCTTTCTTCAAAGACTTAAAGTTTTTGTCATACAGGTCTTCCACTTAGAGTTACCCAAAGAAATTTGGTATTATTTGTGGCTATTGTGATTTTTTTTTGAGTTAATCTTGTATCCAGCCACATTGATGGAGGTGTTTATCAGCTGTAGGAGATCCCTGGTGGAATCTTTGTGGTCACTTATGTATACTATCGTATCTTCTGCAAATAGTGATACTTTGACTTCTTCCTTTACAATTTGTGTCCCTTTTATTTCCTTTTGTTTTCTTATTGCTCTAGCTAGAACTTCAAGTACTGTATTGAATAGATATGGAGAGAGTGGACAGCCTTGCCTTGTTCCTGACTTTTGTGGAATTGCTTTGTGTTTCTCTTTATTTAATTTGATGTTGGCTATCAGCTTGCTGTATATTGCTTTTATTATGTTTAGGTATATTCCTTGTATATCTCTCCAAGACCTTTATAATGACACAGTGTTAGATTCTATCAAAGGCTTTTTCAGCATCTAATGAGATGATCATATGGTTTTTTTCTTTCAGTTTGTTTATATGGTGGAACCCACACAGACAACTAACCTGGATTTATAGGAGCTCACAGAAACTGGACTGACAGCTAAGGAGCCCGTGTGGGACTGATCCAGGCCCTCTACATATGTGTGACCGTCATATAGCTTCTACTTGTGGGACTCCTAGCAGTGGGAGCAGGGTCTGTCCCTAATGATTTGAGGGTTTGGGGGAACATATTCCTCATACTGGGTTGCTTTATCAAACTTTAATTTGATGGGAGGAGCTTAGTCCTACCTCAACTTGATATACCATGCTTTGTTGACACCCATGGGAGGCCTGCCCCTTTTTGAAAGGAAACAGAGGAGGAGTGGATGATGGGGTAGATGGGAGGTGGGAGAGAGAATAGGAGGAGAGGAGGTAGGGGAAACTGTGGTTGGGAGGTAAAACAAATGAATAAATTTAATTTTTAAAAATTGCCTAGTCTAGGATCTATTTCAGGTCAGTACTCAAGGGGGCTTCTTTGAGGACTAGATACTAGAGCAAAGGCCTCACACATTTTCTAAATGAAAAATGGACCTGGATGGGAGGAAAAGTTCTCTACATTCAAGACAAGATCCATAAAAAAGGACAATATAATAACATATGGGAGAGTCATGGGGAATAGTAGTGGGTTGGTGGGAAACTAGGTTCCTGCTACAGACTACAGCTTATGTTATAATTGTGAGTGAAGCTATTGAAAGTTTTGATCAGGAAATTAGTATGACATGCTTTACACTGAAAATATAAAAAGTGACATCATTAAACACATACCGCTTTGTGATTGGGAATGGACCATAGGCATGGGTAGAGCTGAAGAAACATACATATGCTCAAGATGGAGTATAGAGATAAATGAACATAATATTACATTTAAATGTTAAATAAGGTTAGATTTTCTCATAACATCTCAGCAGAGCTCCTGAGGTGTCTTCAATACAGCCTTGTCATTCTTTGCTGTGGAGGCTATTCTATACATTGTACTTTTTTTTTTCCCCTGTGAATTGCTCTCTACTAATATCAGATGCCAGTGGAATATCTTTATCTTTATGACTGGCCAGTTGTCTCCAGGAAGGCAAAATTATCTTTAACTGGTACCTACAGGGTTAAGTAAGGTTGTGGTCATATAACCATCAAATTTCATAGATCAACATGTATTGATTTCTTAGTCAATGTATAATAAATCCATAGCTTCTTAGATGTGAGGTCCAAGTTGTGTTCTGTAGAAAATTCATCTGGCAGCCAGGTGAAGTTAGCTGATAAAAGAAAACCAAATTTGCTGTTGATGTTTTTGTTTTCTGTGTGTCTGTTTATGTATGTCTGTGTGTCTGGGGCTTTTTCTTTGAGAGTTTTGTTAAATTCTGTTAAAATTCTATTGCCAAGAATGGATTATATCTAATTGAATTGTTGGCCAAAGAAGCCCCACTGAGGAGCTGTGGCTTTGTTGGAGTAGGTATGACCTTGTTAGAGGAAGTCTGTTACTATAGGGGCAGGCTTTGAGGTCTCTTAAGCTTCACTCAGTGTGACACTCAGTTGACTCCTTGTTAGGACTCTCAGCCACTCCTCCAGCACCACATCTGCCTGCATGCTGCCATGCTCTACACCATGATGATAATGAACTGGACATCTGAAACTGTAAGCAAGCCCTCACAATTAAATGTTTTCTTTACAAAAGTTGTCACAGTGATAGTGTATCTTTACAGCATTAAAATCCTAATTAACATATACCCAAACATCTCAGGCCTTTGAAAAGGGTATTGATTATTTTCCCCAAACGGATGGTAAGGCCCTACTGCTGAGGACAATATTTAAATTTATCATTGAATAAGAAGAAGTTTAACTGGTGTATAAATACCTTCTTCATACCTACTGAGCAGTGTTCATGGTACTGATGGTACTCTTCATGCTACCAGAGAAGAAAGGTAAACATCAAACCCGATACAAACACTTCATGGCAAGCTGCCTGCATGATATACTATTTGAATAGTGGTATAAAAATTGTGATTAGATTTAAGTGTGATTGAACTCATAACTGAGACTGTTTCTCCAAGAACCAGAGTCTAGGTAGCCCATGGGACTGGGAGAAAACCAAATACGATTGTTCTGCTAAACGAACCTAGCAATAAAATGACCCTTTGCAACATTGCAATATTACAATACACATAGATCAGTGCCTTCCTCAGCCATCATCAGGGAAGCTTCCTTCTGCAGTAGATGGGAACAAATACAGACATCCAGACCTGGACATCAGGACCTGCACAGAGTGAGAGACCTTATAACCCTCAGTCCTAAACCTGGTATCTTTATTAATCCCTTCCCCTCAAGGCTGAGGAAACTATGTAAAAGAGGAGGCAGAAAAGATGATAAGAGACATAGGGGAGGGATGGTACCTAGGAACCAGTGTCTTCCAGACACAACAGGACTGACAGATGTATGAACTTATAAAGACTTTAGAAGCAGGCATAAAGTCCAAGCCAGGTGGGTAAAAGTACTGAAAGGAATGTGAACATGACCTCTCATTTCTAACCCAGAAGGTATCTGCAATTGACAACTGCCTGTAAAGGAAAAATTAGTGTTTTCTATTCCTATGGTGTCTCCCTGGGTATATAACCACACTCAAGGGTAGGCACATGTTTAGTAGTAGATAGGCAGCTTAAAACAAACTCAATGCTATTTTTGTCTCTGTTTTGTGCTCATATTGCTTTGTTTGGGCTTTTCCTCTTTTTTATCTTACTGGTATTTTGTACATGTATTACAGTTTCTGATTTTGTGTTTTTATGGATTTTTTTGGTATGTGTATGTTTCTTGTGCATTTCCTTTGTTGATTATTTTATTGTTTTAATTTTGTTTTTTGTTTGTTTTATGTTTGTCTGTGTGTCTTATAAAGAAAGAGAGAAAAGAAGCATAGATTTGAATGTGATAGGAGGTGGGAGAATCTAAGAAGAGATGGAAAAGGCAGAACCATGATCTGAACATAGTGTAAAAAAAGTTATTTTCAGAAAAAAATAAAATGCTGTCTTTTCAACTAAAACAATAACAAAGGCTGGCTTAGTGCTTTGATCTCATTAGTATATTTATTGCTTGTGGAGCTGGAGGTTATTTGGAGTTTTAGTCACTCACAAAATTTGTTTTGTAGTCTAAAAAGGCTTTGCATCTTTCAGATGGCTTTATTTCCCGTGCCAGACAGCCTTTCTCTTGCTTTTGACTGAGCATAGCACTTCCGACTGTTTTATGTCATTCCTTCTTGCCTTCAAAGGTCTTTCTCTTTAAATGTAGTGGTAACTAATTTAAGACATGCCTGCTTCCATTTTTAATATCTGTATTTATCTGTATTATTCTGACAACAGGCACAAGGTTTCTGGGGATTGAGCATATTGCTAGGTAAAGAAATAACTGTATTGACTTATACCACCTGTGAATGACATGATGAAGGCCAGATAAGCACCATTGTACATGGACCTTCATCTGTATCCCAGATGGGAAACCCCAGATGTTAACCTGAACTTTCAAGAGGAAGGATGGCTGTTTCCCCCTTCTTCCTAAGAAAGCAGGAATTATGTGTTGTCATGGTAACAAACCATTTTGGAAAAAGATAGCCATTATCTTTATCTTTACCTTTTGTAGTATAAATGAGTGATTGTATGGGTTGAATTAGGGTACGGCAGGCTACCCTTGGAATATATTCATGTTCCCAGGTCTCATTCTCCCTGAAGGGTGACAATTGAAACCTCTACAGTGGCAACTCAATGGTTCTGCTTGAGATGCACTATATTTTATTAGTATTAGTTTCCAATTCTTGTCCTCAGTCCAGGTTTCACTAGAATGTGTTTCAAAACTACTTATTGACATAACCTTTATCTAATTTAAACCTTAAACTTTTTAGTCTTTGATACTTCACTGGCTATTTTTTATTCAATTTCCTCTTTAAAATCTATCTAAATAATAACTTTTATATTGAAATGACAATTCAGTTAAAAATGTCAGAGCTATTTATATTTGCCAAGAAATAAAAATAAAAAGGTTTTTAGCATTATAATTTAAATTTCTAAAATATCATTTCATTTCCATTGCATATTATACCTTTTTGCTGGTATTAGTTTAGGCAATCTTAATAAGTACATGCTTGTTATAATATTTACTGTATTAATTTCATAAATGGGTTAACAAGTAAATACTTCTCTATATTTTCAGCTATGCAAATTCTTTTTAAATGGGTAAGGGGAGATGGCTCAGTGACTAAAAGCATTTACCACACAGGCTTGCAGAGCTGAATTCACACATACACACATTCACTTAAAAAGCCAGCCATAGCCATACAGACACTTTAATCCCAGTGCCATGACGGGGAGACACTTCCCCTTTAGTATTGTATAACATAGTGAATTAATGGTGCATACAGTGTTTCATGCTCCTGAATTTCTGGAGGGTAAACAGCAGTCTCAACCAGACCCTAGTGTTGGCCTTAGTGTAGATGCAGAGGAAACTGTGAAGTGGAGGACATGTGGAGCATGCTTAGGAAGAGATGCACCAGGATTTGGCTGGATGCTTATTTAGGTTCTAGAGATTGAGGTTCCATGGAGATACAAGCACCCTTCAAACAAGAGTACAGAGTTAGTCATCTAAAGATGTTATTGGCATGAGGTGCTAGATAAAGAATGCTATAAAAATTTTTATACAAGGACATTTCCATTCTTATTGCTTTTCATCAATTTCACCAAAATGTATGTTCTTTCATGTAGAGTTGCATACTCATAAAAAAGGCTTTATCAAAACTACTCCATTCCCAAAACTTCACTCTATATTTGTAATGAATGTTGTGGCTAATTCCTTGCAGACTTTTCACACATACTGTATTTGTGGAGTTCCCTGTAGATTGCATTTGTTAAGTTTTAGTAAGATGGAACTAGAAAGAAAGTTTTTATCACACTTCTTAGGGATATTCCTCTCTGAGTTTTGCATTTTTGGTAATAAGTAAGTGTAGATGTAACCTTCATGTTAAATAAGAAACACAGAACCAAATGCAGAGTTAAAAACCACGAGGTCAGAGCAAGAGCAGAAAACCTTACCCTTCACTGCTTCTGCTGTCCTTCCTCTCCGCAAGAGACCTACCTCTGTGCGTCCTGTCTATTTATAGACTTTCTGTTCTGTTTTCTCATTGGTTGTAAACCCAGCCACATGACCTCCTCGTCACTGCCTGTTTGTACAGACCTCCAGGTCTTCTATGGTTGGTATTGAGATTAAAGGTGTGTGTATGCCATGCTGGCTGTGTCCTTGAACACATAGAGATCTACCTAGCTCTGCCTCCCAAGTGCTGGGATTAAAGGCATGCACAACTACCACCCAGCTTCCACTCTGGCTTGCTCTGAACTCAAGGCAACTTTATTAACAAACAAATAAAATCACATTTCAATACAAATAAAATATTTTTTTTATTTCCCCTTTTCTATTTTAATAAAAAGAAAAAAAAAGGAAAAAGTTATAACTAATATAAGAAAAACTATATATAAAAGTACAATAACTATATATACCATATATACAAACAATAAATACCTAAACAATGTCTAGTCCATTTGCATTTGACAAATTCAGAGAAAATAATTCCATTATCTATCTTGTTTGGTAAGTCCAAAATGTACCTGATTCACTTTCTATCCTAACTTATATTGCTGACGGAACTGTCTTATAACGTCTTTCAAATTTATACACTTACAGCTCTTAGTGAGTTTTTCTGAAATCCTTCCCTCAGAGACCCAAGAAGAAAATAATACTACCTAATAAAAAATAAAAACAGGAAGTGCATGCAAGCAGATTAAAAAAAAAATGTGAGTTGACAGAAGCAGCCAGCTGCCTGGACAGTCACCTGAGGTTTCTCCACAGTGTTGGGGCATCATCTTCAGCCTATAGGCTTAGTGTATCTGACAGACTCATTTGTGAACTAGGATGTATACAAGGTCAACGTTTGACCTCACATTTGGTGAGAGCAGTCCATGTACCAGAAACACCTGAATTCCATTAGTGTCATGTCATGATTCAGGATTTTAAATTCTGGAAATTATTGATGTCTTTTCAATTCAGCTGTCCATTTTTCTTGGCTGTGTATATGTGGCTTCATCTTGACATCCCATTTTTCTCCACATCCCTCTATTAAATGCCAGTCTACTATTGAGAGGGGTGAGCTTAGTTATTCTTCAAGAATAACTGTTTCATCTGCTGTTCCATTGCACATCAGAAGCCTTCAAGGAAATGGGCACGGTACCTTTTACAGATTGCAAAGGCCACTCACTTCAGGGATGGTGCCATATTGTCCTGGCTTCAGAAGATGCCTTTTGTTAAAGCCACAACCACACTTGTTTTGGCAAGAATTGGTAGTCCTTTGTTTCATGTCCTGTCTGTCCTGTTTGTCAGGAGTTGATTCGAGGATACTTTGTTGTCCAGTGGCTAACTTTTGCCACAATGAAAGTTAACTCCATGTGCAGTTTCTTCAATGCCCATATTTTCTCTGAAGTAGATTGGTACTGCCAATGAGCCGACAGGTCTCATAGTCATAGCAAAAAAAAAAAATTCCTAAGTTATTAAAACATTTTAAATGCCATATTCTGTAGATCTCTGAAGGGTTTGAAGATGACCTGTCTATCTAAAATATATCTGTTTGATCTTGAAAACACACCTAATATGACTACAAGTTCAATTGTAATCTCTAACCACTAACTTTCATTTCTATATATCCTAATACTAACATTCAAGGATTAGCAAAATGCATTATATTGTTAAATGAATGGTATAAATACAATATCTTTAGCAAGATTAGAAATACGTGTATGGCATATTCTATCAATCTCAATCTCAATAATAATAATAATTTGTATACAATATAAAACAATCCAATCCAATGTAAAGTATTTAAAACTAGTAATTGTCTCTTTCTTTTTTTTTTTTTAACAAGTACCTTTTGCCTAACCCTTTTCCTAACCCTTAACAACAACTTGTAACCAACCCTCCTAAATAATGAAAACTATCCCAGACCCCAAACCCATAAAAAGACCAAAAAACCACCCACACCACACTACCCCTTTGGGAATGTTGGCGTCATATTCTTAAAATTGCTTCCTGATGGGTATGGGTGAAGTTATCTTTATTCTGAAAAGAAAAAATTTGGGTTAATTGACAAATTCTAGGAAAGGTAACTATATTCTTTGTTATCCATAATGCCAAAGTTCAGGGTTTATCTCAAGTCCTTATTCAAGTAGTCTTTGAAACTGGATCATCTCAGCTAGCCATCTCAGAATTGCTCTAAGCACTTTGTAGTCCAAAGCTGATCTGTAGATGATGTTTGTCAGCTTAGTGATATTATTTTCCACGTGGAATTGTCGTTGTGGGGCCCCATCTTCTTCCTGGAGATTTCAGTTGAAGTTAGGCCTGGCCGTGATTTCCTGCAGAAAACTGAAAAAAGACTCGAACACAAAGACATGTATAGGCAGCTAATCGAAGCCTTTTCTCTAGAATTAATTAGTACTCTATATGACCATTATTATCTTAACAAAGTTTAAAAATAAATATATATATATATATATATCTTGTAAATTTTGATATAAAATTCATACATTAAGAAAAGTTTAAGAAAAGAATTGAGATTAGTAATAGAATAGTCCCTTAAGTAATTTGGTTTTTCTCCTGTCCCATGTCAGAAGATGGCTCTTTCTTCTAGTATGATACAGGGAGTTTTCATTTTCCTTCTAACAACATGCTTGAGTTTAAAGGAGGAGAGAGCCATTCTCCAACTCCAAAGTCAGCTTTAAATTTTAATTGAACTGAGACTACAAGAAGACCAATAGTATTAATTTTTTAGAGAAGAGCAAAAACACACATTTAGGAAGATTTATGAAATTTTGTAGATGATATACCAATAGGCCATTTTACTTTTTCCTGGGACAGATGATTTGTCTTTTTTCTTCAGTTGTCTCATTTGTCCAGTGTTCTTCAGATTCCTTAGCCTTCATTCTCCTAAAAGACAAAAACAAAAACCCTTCCCCAAGACTAATTTTGCGGATGTTCCCTTTTGGCAAATTACATCTGATTAAATGAAAAGGCATGTATTAATGGTATAAGTGAGTTTAAACTGGATGGTCATGTTGGTTGATGAACTATCACCTCCTCTGATTAAGAGGTCTCTCTTGTTCAAATCGAACCTTTATCAATTTTGATGGTACCCACAGCTTATCTTCTCCTGCAGAAACAAAAGCAAAACCTTGTCCCCAATGTAACACATACCCTGGTTTCCATTCTGAGGTCAGCACATCCTTGAAGCATATAGGCTGATTTAATTCTGTAGTTTTTTTCTATTATCCAATGTCTCCCTGCAGCTGTTGTTCCTTTCTCATTAGCATTGAGAAAATTCAAAGTTAATAGAGCATTGTGCAGTCTATTTCGGGGGGGTTTTGTTACCCCTTTCTGTTTATTTATCATGTCCTTTAGAGTTCTGTTGGATCTTTCTATAACTGCTTGACAGCTCACTTTTAGTTGATTTTTGTTTTATATTCATTGTTATTTAATAAGTATTTCAGTTGTCTGAATTCTTACTCAGGTAAATTTTTTTTAAAAAAATATTAATTTCAATGTTGTTTTCAAGTTAACAGTCAAGACAATACTTGGGATTTTTCAATCTTCTGTTGCTGAATAAGCTTTTAATTAGAAATGTTCTGCATTGTAAAAGTAAAGCAAGGAAAGTGAAAACAATACTACATGTCTATCCAGAAAGATTCTTAATAGAAAGACTTGATTAATATCAACTAACCTGGGCTCATTAGAGCTCACAGAGACTGAACTGAGAATCAGGAGCTTGCATGGGACTAACCTAGGCCTTCTGCATATATGTTACAGCTGTGCAGCCTGGTCTTTTTGTGGGACTCCTGAAAGTTGGAGCAGGGGCTGTCTCTGACTTTCTTTACTGGCTTTTGGTATCCTATTTCTCATAATGAGTCTCCTTGCCCAGACTTAACATGAGGCAGGGTGCTTAGTCTTACTACAACTTGATATGCCTTTTCTGAATAGGAGGAGGAGGAGGACTGGATGTGGGGGGAGAGAGAGGGGAAGTAGAGTGTGTGTGTGGGGGGATGGACTGGGAAGAGAGGAGGGGTTCAGATATAAAATAAACAAACAAACATAAATAAATAAGAATTGATTACTCAGGTACTATGGACTAAAACCCAAAGAAGACACAAAAGTATGATGGAGACTATAATATTCTTACCCCTTAGGACTACTTTTTGTATTAGACGTATGTGGGAAGTGCCCAAGGAGATGGATTTCAACTTTGAGTAACAGTTGTGGCCCAATTGATGGGGGATTGTAGGCAGAAATTTCCTGTCCTGACCAACTGCTCCCTATCCCCACAGCTGCCTGCTCACTCTGCCTGTACTTCCTGCCTGGCTACTGGCCAATCAGCATTTTATTAAACCAATTCGAGTGACAAATCTTTACAATGTACAAGAGAATTATTCCACAACAGAGGGTTGAGGAAAGAGACTGGCAGTCACCAACAGAACATGCTAATCCTTTCACCCAGTTTCTGAGACTCCTCTTATGCATCTGATGAACATTAGCATGAGCTCCAAATAGTTTCTTATACTGGGGACATTTTGGAAGTTGCTTTTTAAAAAAAATGTTTTGTATATGAATATATTGAGCACATTCCCTATCATACACACTTGCCCTCCCTTTCTGACATTGCCTCCTCTCATTAGTCCCTCTCTCCTTCTATGTAGCTCTAGTTCCTCTTTCATATCATACATGGTTTTATGTGTTCATATAAAAATCTCAGAACCAGAAATGAAAGGAAATATGTATTTGTCTTTCTGATACTGGCAATTGCGGAAAGATTAATGTGCAAGTATCTCTGTGCTATATTGATTTAGATTCCTTGGGTAATAGACCCAGAAGTGGCACAGCTGGGTCATATGGAATATCTACTTTTAGTTTTTATGTGAATCCTCCAAGCTTAATCCCATATTGATTTTTCTAGTTTACATTTATATCAATGGTGTACAAGGGGTCCTTATTGTCCACACCCATGCTAATATCTTTTATTTCTTTAACAACCACCATTATTGTTGACGTGTGATAGAATATTAATTTAGTCTTGAGTTATACTTCCCTAATAGTGAAGTTCAACATTTTAAAATATATATATTTTTACTGGCTATTTATATTTCATCTTTTAAGAACTATACATTTTATTAGTACATGTTATTGTTTAGCAAGGAAATTTCTGAATAGAACTATGCAGTTCATGACTTTACTGTCTGTTAGTCCAAGTATATAGTTCAGGCACTTCTATGGAAGTCTGAATTTAACTCCTAACTCAATGGATCATTGGACTTCTTCATGGGGGCATACATGTGGCATGAAGAAGCAGTATTATAAGATGATCACGTTATATGAATCTCTGCCATTTCTCGTGTAATTAATTATCTTGGCATCTTTTCAATGGGCTTAGATCTAATCTCTTACACATCATTCTTTGAGGTGAACTCATTTATGAGTGTGATCTGTTTGTGTGGTTTATCAAAAATACTTCAAGAGTATTGGCATGATATTCTTGAACAGGGCATTTAGCAAACAGGAAGATGTTTCTAAAATGATGATTTTCTCTGTAAGAGTACCTAGAAATAGTGATTTTAGTCTTTGTGGTCTTCCCTGCTTTAGCTTAGTCAAGATTGCCAAAAGGTTATATCATTTTTTCCTAAATTATATAAGTGCCATTAGATCTACATTATCAATAGGGTTAAGTAGAAAACTGCCTTGTACAAAAGCCCAGCACAAACCCATGCCCTTCTCTTGTTCTGCGTTCCTTCAAAAGTGTTAACAACATATGTATGTACGTATGTATATGTAGGTATGTACAAAGTTCTAGGGTCTTTGGTCACTTAATTTAACAAAAATACCTCTAGGATCTAATGATATGGCTCATTGAGGAAAGCTGTTGCTTTGTAAGTTTGGTAACTATAGTTCAGCCTCCCAGAACTCATATAGAAGCAGGCTGCTATAGTGCACATATCTATAACACCAATGAGACTATACAGGAAGAGAGGCAGACAGGGACCTCCAGAAGCTTGAGGACTAGCTTTCCCAGTGTCTATGTATATCAATCAATCAAAGAGAGACCTTATCTCACACAGGGTGAGAGATGAACCCAAAAGACTTCCTTGTACAACACAATACCACTTCTTGAACAGGGACCATGATTAGTGTGATACCATGTCAGATTTATTGTGGGGCATAGTCATTTGCCATGATCCATCTATTTTCCTTAGGTGATTAATCTCTGAAAATTCTCTAGGCTTTTGATGTAGCACATGTCAGGGAAGGAAAAGACAAACTGTGCTATAGGATTCAACTTGAACCTACCTTTCATAATACCCCTTAATCTTGGAGTTAGGTAGTCAGCATAAGGATTCTGTCACTTTCTCTGAACATCTTTTTAAACTTTATAGCCATGGATTGGTGAAGGGAGGGGCTTCAGCAAAGTGTCCCAACATAATTGATCCACTGAACATCAAAAGAATACACAGACAATTCATGATTTGGAGAGGGATAACTCATGGGGTTCAGGCACATGGTACAGGCACTGCCTGAGGACTCTTTGACAACTACTGCAATGTGTAATGAAGCTGTTTCTGAAAGAGTGTAATGAAATTTGAGATGGGCACCAGTTGCTGATGGAGGAGACATTTCTGAGAGATGCTACAGATTGTAAGGTCATAAAGACATATGCCTTTTCACTTTTCTCCCAGCCTGTTTGAATGCCATATTTGTCAGCATAGACAGAAGTCAGCTGACTAATAAATTCCACCTAGAAATAGAATTTCCAGAGGTCCAACTCCAAATCAAAACATTGGGCAGAGAAGGGGAGAACTGGGCTGGGTACCAAGTCAAAATATCCATTTTTGTTTGTTTGTAATAAGTATTTGCTCCAGTATGGACTTTCTCACTTTGTGGATAAATTATTGATTTCCTAGATAAATTAACCTCAGTGTAATGTTGGTTGTCTTGAGAGGGTTATCCTTGTAAACAATGGCTCTAAATTATCTTTTACACTCGTTATAGGCTTTAATTCATAGTCTACTTCTAAAAGAGAAATTTACACCAGGGTAAATCTGTTTGCTTATGCTTCTCAAACATGGTGTCTCCATGACCATTTTTCTGATGTTGTAAATATGAAAATTTTACACTTGTTTATTACCTTACCTATTGCTTTCATCATTTTGCTAATTTCCAGACTTCTGCATGTATTTAATTTGGAAATCCTCCTGGTACTATCTTAACATCTTTTCCTTGTTACAGCTGTAGTGTCTACTCAATCATACTTCATTCCATTGGAGTGATTTATTTCTAAGTCTCTAAATCTGGTTTGATAGGTCTTCTGAGCAAAGCTTGAGAACTACCATTATTTTGTGACATCTATAGTTACATTTTAAGTGCTTTTGATTTTTTTAGTTTAATGCTATTGTAAGACAGAGCTATACTTGCTGTAACCCCCTTATATGCTTCATACAGACTTCACAAAATATTTTTTTTGCTGAAAATTACTTTAAATTTCATGTTCAACTACTTCGGGTATTTGATAAATACATGTTGAGGATCCTCAACACCTACATTTTCTTTGTTTTTTCTCTTATAAATCTACTGGTTTTGTCCTGACTTTGTGACTTCTTTTATTACGTAACCATACAGAAATTTATAATGTGCAAGTGTTGCTAAGTAATTTAATCCTATTAATCATGAACCCAAAGCTACAAATTCAATAGAAATACTGTTTTTCAAATTATCAAGTCACCAATTTTAGCAAGTGACTAAACTGAATCTATGGCTTTATGCTCTCTGGAAACACTTTTCTTTCAACTCTGCATCAGATGAAATTAATGTTTTGTTGCAACAGGTCACCAAGTTACATATGAATGTTATTGTTAAATGAGTTTGTTTCTTGATTTCTTAAAGTGTGTTTCATTTCTAGCAGCTATCTTTTAAAAAGGAACCAGTAAGTTCGACATGTGTCTCATAAATATGCTATGTGGAGTTGCAGAAGGAGGTGTATGCTCATGTAGTGGGTCTTCAATGTTTTAAATATGTAAGTGAGAATTATCAAATTACTCACTGATCATTGCGATTTTGTGCTAACATTGGAATGACCTGGCCTAGTTAAAATGGTACTGAGTAATAGGAAGAACACACAAAACTCAGAAAGGCTCATCGAAAAGCTTGAGTGACCAGTTTTAAATGTCAGCTAGATTCCTCAATTAAGAGTCTCAAGTGAAAGTGAAAGAAATATATGATTTCCAAAATCACATTATTAAAATTATATGTACAGGTACTGACCTAATTATATGTTTTTGGTAATGAAATTTCAGAATGAAATATGTATTTTCCTCTACACTATGTGGAATAGCTTGTTATTATAATGCTGGCTATTGTTGATGAATTTATTTTTGATTATGTTAAGCAACATTATTGTACTTTATTTGTATTTATTTAATTACAATTAAATGTAAATCTTTTAAGTTACAGGGTTTGTCTTCAGATTTCTTTATTGTTAAAGTTCCATTTGTGGCCTTTGCTAAAGTTTTCACCTTCTAATGAGAATAATTGTTTGATTTTGCACTTGTCTTGTTACCCAACCCCAAGACGTGGTAGAGACAGAGTCTCGCTACACAGCAGTCATCTTCTGTTCTTTCTGCCTTTTCATTGTGGGATTTCGGGGTTCAGCTCTAAAACTTACCCTGTTGATACTCTCTCCAATTTTATCCTTAGCCTCACTTTCTTAGATGGGCGAGAAACAACGTAACTTTCTCACAGGTTGGCTTCAGCCAGATGTGCTACTACAGTTTTGACTCCTGTATTCTATATGGTGTGTAGGGATGGCATGTATGCTTTTACTAGTTTACTGTCATTTTTTCAGCTAAATTCCAAATATCAGAACAAATCCAAATTATGTAAATAATCGCTATTTCTTTTAATAACAACATTTTATTGATACTAAAGGTCTTTAGATATCTAAAATATAGCTAATATAAATAAAAGCTATAGTAGTTTATTATTTAAGTTAAATAGTACCAATGTTTCACTTCTTAAATGAAAAAAAATGCATGAGAATTCATGGTCATCAGAGCTTCCATAAAATGCAATAAAATAAGATAAACATAATGAACATATTTAATGTCAGAATCTTTTTAAAGTCACTTTATTGTTATTAACTCACAATTGAAAGCATCCACAGGCAGATTAAGGTAGCCATTCAAACAAATACTTCCCCATCTGTCTCAAACTCTATGCATATATGAATGTTTTCTTTTTAATGCTTTCTGAACTTAAAGTATAATTACATCATGTACTTGGATAAAGTTCAGGAAGGAGCCAAGCTGTTTCTGACCTGAAAGCTTCCTCCCTGATAGCTAGCTTTTCCATACAAGGTTCCACAGTAGGCAAACAACCAATAGTCCTAACAAGCTATGCTGCCTACAAAGTTGAATAGCTAGCATGGCACAATATCCATAAAGGTTCAATAGTGGCATGAGTCCATTCCCTGGTGGTAACCAACTCTAGGTGGAATGAAGGACTGTTCAACTAGAGGAAAATCATGCCTGGTAATTGAATCATAGCAGCTGCCCAGGGCTTGTAAAGCCATAGATTTTGGAGGAGAACCTACAAATGTCATTTTAATGAACCAGCCTAACTCCTAACTACATTCTAAATATTTATTATTTTACTCATGCTAAATGTAGGTCCTGCTTTTCATCAAAGAAATGTCTCTTTGCAATGCACCTTTACAGAAAACAATAACTGGTCAAAATTCTGTATATAAAACATTATGAAATAGCTAGCCTACAACACAACTCCTGTACCTAAAGCTCAGAGGTTATTGTGAAAGAAGGGCAGAAAGATTTAAGGACTAAAAAAAGGCCCTTTACTGTGAGGTTGTGTCTGCAAGAAATGTCACAGAAGGCATATTCATAAAGTCTTACCAATATGTCTGCATGAGAACACCTGGGTAAGGATGGCATCAATAGACATACTAACATGGAAGTTAACAAGGCTTCAACATAAACAAAAACCAAGGGTAACTAAAGAATACTAAGATATTTATTACTTTAAAAATAGTAGCTGTGAATTTTCTGCTATGAGTTTTTATATATTTAAGAGAAATTTAAAGTCGCCAAATCACTTTGTTGAAAGAACATGGAAGATGTAGTACATTATATTAGAAAAGAGACATTAAAGAGATGCCTTATGATTTAGCAAGAACATTGTGCCAGAGTTTTGACAGAGAGTGGATATCAATTTCATTCAATTAAAATTATGAGACTTCTTGCTCACAGATGAGATAAATACAAGAACAAAGTGACTGGTGTATGGTGCCAATCACATTCTGATTCTCCTGCTATCCTTCTGTTGATACAAGAACCTGCTGGGTATTCCTAATAGAAAGCAGAGTTCAGTTTCTCAGTTGTGCTTTGTTTTAGCATAGTTATCTTTCTGAGGAGGAAATTATACTCTTTAAATTTTTATTGTGGCCTAAAATATGCATATTTATATTATTTAACAATATAAACTTAATTTTTTTTTTTTTACAGTGCCAAAGAGGAAATGTAGAGCTGTGTGTTGCTTCTCTATTTGGATTTCATTATGAACACTACACAGGTCAATATAACAGAAATAAAGCTCTTAAGAAACTTCATTTCACAATTCAAGTGAGTAGACATTGTATAATTCATTTATGCACCTCAATTCTAAATATTAGCACCAGCTACTTTTCTTACAGGAAAAAACACCCATAGTATCTATTCAAAGCCTCTTTTTTTTCTTATAACATATAATTATTTCTTATATGTTGTGTGCTTGGTTTTGCCAGACATAATTTTGATAGATTGATTTTTTGTATGTACATTAACCCACAGTCCTACTTTCATCATGTGTTAAACCATGTATAACATATACCAAATTGTCAGCTTTAGTTTTAGAAAAACTGACATTTTTACTTAATTCATTATAAAAACATGTTGATGGGAAACTTTGAATAAGTCACCTTGAGAAAAACTGTATTCTTCCCTATTCTATTGAAAGAAGGTATGTATGATTAAAAGGACTTAAAGACAATTTCAGCCATTGGAATTATATCCCATTATGATAAAATTATTTTCAAATATTCTAGTTTTCTTAATGTTAAGTTAAATTTTCTTCATGTGTTACAATATGTATGTGGTGATTCATAGAAAAGCATCCTTTTGAATTTCTTGAAGTTTTGCTTGCTCAGAGACCAAGGCATCTTTATCAGGGATGTTTTTATATTTTTTTTCTTATAAGAGGTATTATCTTTTTAGGTAGGATGTATAGGATGAAATCTAAAGACTTAAATTTAATATATCCCTTCATGATAAATGTCCTTAAGAGATTAGAGATACAAGGGGCATACCTAAACATAATAAATGCAGTTCACAGCAAGCTTATAGTGAACATCAAATTAAATAGAAACTTAAAACAAGTCCACTAAAATCGGGGACAAGGTTGTCCACTTTCTCTATGTCTATTCAATATAGTACTTGAAGTTTCAGCTAAAGCAATAAGAGAACTGAAGTAGATAAATTGCAAAGGAAGAAGTCAAAGTATCACTATTTGCAGATGATATGATAGTATATATGAGTGATTCTAAAAGTTCCATTAGGGAGTTCCTACAGCTGATAAACATTTTCTGCAACGTGGCTGGGTACAAGATTAACTAAAAAAAAAAAAAACAGTAGCCCTCTTATATACAAATGTCAAGTGGACTGGAAATGAAATCAGGGAAACAACACCTTTCATAGTAGCCTCAAATAATATAAAGTATCCTGAGGGTAATTCTAACCAAGCAAATAAAACACTTGCCTGATAAAAATTTCAAGCCTTTGATGAAGAAAATTGAAGAAGAAACCAGAAGATGGAAAGATCTCTAATACTCATGGATCAGTGAGATTAACATAGTAAAAATGGCCATCCTACCAAAAGCAATCTGCAGATTCAGTGCAACTCCATCAAAATTCCAACACAAATCTATACAGATCATGAAAAGACAATTATCAGCTTTATATGGAAAAATACAACAAAAATGAGGATAGCTAAAACAATCTTGAGCTGCCGGAAGGAGCAGTATCCCTGATTTCATGTAGTATTACAAAAGCAGATGTGTTCATCAATGAAATTGAATACTCAGACATAAATCCACATATATAGGGACTCCTGATATTTGAAGAAGAATCCAGAAATACACAGTGTAAAAAGTATACCATCTTCAACAAATGGTACTAGTCAAATGGATAACTGCATGTAGAAGCATGCAAATAGACCCATATTTATCACTTTGCACAACACTCAAGTCCATGTGGATCAAGACTGCAATATAAAACCAGATACACCAAACCTGATAGAAGAGAAAGTGGGGAATAGCCTTGAGTGCATTGGCACAGAAGCCAACTTCCTGAACAGAACACCAATGGAACAGGAACAAAGTAGAAAAATTAGTAAACGGGACTGTTAGAGACCAAGATGTCAGGAACCAAACATGAACCATGGAAAGTACTAGCTAGACCAAAGAACAACTCATAAGCCCCATCCCAGAGCAGTAACCAGAGGCCTCCAAAGATAAGAGAACATCCCACAGTCAGGTGCCATGACAACCAAAGTAAAGAGCATTCCAGGGTCAGGTAGCAACTGCCCCTGACCAGTGACCTTAGCTGACATCTCGCAGTTGCACTATCTGCCTCACATGTCTTGCACCCCTTCCATGTTCTACATGCCCCTTTTCCCTTTTCCTCCTTCCTGCCCCTTCCCCCCTTATGCTATATAAGCCATGTGGACAGAAATAAAGTTTGGCGGCTTGATCAGAATACTGTCTTGCTGCTGTCTCTTGTGTCGCCCTGTCCTTTCATTCTCTCCCATAGGTGGGTCGCCCCGTTGAAACCCTGCTGGCCAGGGCACGGGACCTCAGGAAGTGGAAAAGTTTTTGCACAGTAAAGGACAAAGTTGTTCAGACAAAGTGGCAGCCTACACAATGGGAAATGACTTTTACCAGCAGCTCCACTTTGATAGAAGACTGGTATCCAAAATACATAAAGAACTCAAGAAAACTGATATCAAAACAAACAAACAAACAATAAAATTAAAAATGGGGACCAATCTAAACAGAGATTTCTCAAGAGAGGAATATCAATAGGTTGAGAAACACTTAAGGAGATGTTCAACATCTTTAGCCATCAGGGAAATGCAAATTAAAAATACTTTGTGATTCCATTTTACACCTGTCAGCATGGCTAAGATCAATAACAGACATGACAGCTCATTCTGATGAGCATGTGGAGCAAGGGGAACATACTCCATTGCTGGTGGGAGTGCAAACACGTATAGCCATGATGGAAATCAATATGGTGGTTCCTCAGAAAATTGGGAATTGACCTACTTCAAGATATAGCTATAGCACTCCTGGGCATATACCCAGAGGACACTCTATCCTACCACAAGGACACCTGCTCAAATATGTTCACTGCAGCTTTATTCATAGCAACCAGAAATTGGAAATAGCTTAGGTTTACCTGAACAAAAGAATAGACAAAGAAAATGTGGTATATTTACACTATAGAGTATTATTCAGCTATTACTAAAATTACATCATGAAATTTGTAGGCAAATGGATAGAACTAGAAAATATCTTCTAGAGTGATATAACCCAGACAAAGAAAGACAAATGTGGTATGTATTCACTTATAAGTGGATATTCTGTCAAGTAAATGATAATCTAGCTACAATCCATAGACTCACAGAGCCTAGGTAAAGAGCCTGGTGGGTTCTAGGGGTCTCCCTGGGAAGGAGAAATAAAGTAGATTTTGTGGGTGGGTTGGGGTCATGTTGGGAAGGAGTGAGAGGAATAAGGTGTGGGGAAACATGCTAGGGTGGGAGAGAGTACATGGAAAACTGCTGGAACTGGGGCATTTGGAGGAGGAGTATAGAAACCTAACACAGTGGAAACTTCCTGGAATCCATGAGGGTGATCCTAGTAAGGACTCCTAGTAATGGGGGATATTGAATCTGAACTGGACATCTCGTAGCCAGGCAATACTCCCAGTGACTGGACTAAGTTGCATTTGGTTGAGTTGTTAGCCAAGTGTTTCCCATGGAAATCCCCAAACAACCCAGAATAAGGATAGAGGGTTGCTCTCTGCAAACCGACAGTGAAGGACCCACTGCTGAGGACAACCTCCATTTAGTTCATTGAACAAGGAGTAGTTGAGCTGGTAAGGGCTTGGAGATTTCACCCCTATGTTTTAGCCTTTTTTTTTTTTTTTCAGGAGGGTACTATGTAGGCTACTGAAAGAGAAACATGGACACCAACCTAGCCAAAGAACTCTATCTATAATATGTCCAGCCTGAAAGATATTCTGGGGCAATGGTGGTGCAGAACTTGTAGGAGAGAACAATCAATATCTGATTTAACTTGAGGCCCACCCTATCAGAGAGAGCCCATCATGACACTGCTTAAATGGCCAGGGACTAGAAACCTGGTAGCTCAGAGTCCTAGGGTAGAAAACATGACTGGTTTAAAAAAAAAATCAATGAAACGATTCCTAATATTATACTGCTAGACTTATAGATCAGTGGCTTGTCCAGTTATCGTAAGAGAGGCCTCCTCCTGCAGCAGATGGGAGCTGATTCACAAACCCATAGCCAGGCATATGGAGAGAGAGTCTAAATTGAAGGTCTCCCTTGGGTTTCTCCCCTCATAGCTCTGGGATCCCACGTGAAGAGGCTGTGGAAAGACTGTAGGAGTTAGAGAGGATGGAGGACATCAGGAGAACATGGACTACTGAATCAACTAAGCAGGATATATATAGACTCAAAGAGATTGATGTGGCAAACAATGGGCCTAGACGTGTCTACACTTCCTCTGCATGTATTTTTTGGCTGTAAGCTTGATATTTTTGTGGAACTCCTAACAGTAGGAATGGGTGTTCTGACTCTTTTGTTTGCTTTTGGGACTCTTTTCCTCCTGTTGGGTTGCCTTGTCTAGATTCAGTCTGAGGGCTTTTGCCTTGTCTTGTTGTATTTTGTTTTGTAGTGTTTGGTTGTTGTCCCTTGGAGGCCTGTTCTTTTCTGAAGGGAGATGGGGAGTGAATCAAGAGAGAGGGAAGGTAATGGGGGGAGCTGGGAAGAATGGAAGGAAGGGAAACTGTGGTTGGGATGTATTATATAAGAAAAGAACCTGTTTTCAATAAAATTTAAATTTAATTTTTTTTTAAATTTAAGATGAACAAAATGACAATTAAGACTAGAAATGAGAAAAAGGACATATTTCTTAATTAAGATTCCTAGAACCAAGTTGTTTGACATATTTAAACTCCTACAGGATTATATGTAGTTTAGAGGAAAAAATATTATGGAAAAGGGAGCAAGAACAAAGGTACCTACCTGTGCACCAACACCTACCTCCTCTTGAATTGTAACACAGTCACAACAGCTTTCAGGGCTGTCACACAGTTGGCCTCTAAAGAGAAGCAGTGGCCGTTTTGACTTAGGATAAGGATGAGTCTGGGGCTCACAACCCACTTGTCTTTTCAACTTAACTAAACTCTGGTAATAACAACAGAGGATTCTAAGGAAGGGTGAGAAGTCTCTGTATCTTAGGGAAATTTTACTGTCTTGTATAAGTCCTTTTACCCTGGGAGGGAGAGCAATTCTGATTTGCATGATTGGTCATGAGAGGAGACCTTGTAAGTCTGTTTGGACTTTAAGGATTTATTGAATATAAACATTGATAGCTTTAACCCCAAGATTTGCAGATTACTGATTTCAGCTCAGGGGAGACAGGAAACAAGGTCCCTTCTGAGTTTTACTACCAGAAAATCATTTTCTAGCTGTCAGATTGCAGCCTTCTAGAGACAGGAGCCTGAGGACAAGGAACGAAAGGAAAGCAAGAAGATGATGAATATGTGGTATCATAAATATTTTCCGATTAGGGACTTGGATACACACTTACACACATATACTCAAAAGTATAGACACATTGCACAGGATACAGATCATAGCAAATTTCTTGTGCAATAAAAACATTACAAATTTATATGCATCTGCTTGCTTCTAATGAACTCAGCCTAGTGGGATAAACCAAAACATGAACAAAACTGCAGACAACAAAACATATTTTCAGCTATAGATATATTTAATGTAAATATATATTGACCAAAGAAAAATAGGGGGAGTGATTTAAAAAACAACAACAGCAGTGTGTTTTCTAAAGGAAAGATGGATTTCAATATTTAAAAAGATTTTAACATAGATTTAAACACAGGTATTATAGGAGAGGGCTAGTGAGCTTGGCTCTTAGGAAAATGATAACACACCCACTTGTAAGTGGTTTCTCAAGAAAGTCATACTTAAGTGCCTATGTGTGTAGTTGTTTTTGTTGTTGTTGCTGTTGTTTGTTTCTTTTTTCTTTTTACTCTTTGCTCATTGGGAGCCTGCCACTCAGCTCCCAAATAAATACACAGAGACTTATTATTATTTATAAATGATTGGTCTTAGCTTGGCTTATTCCTAGCCAGCTTTTCTTAAATTATCCCATCTACCTTATACCTCTGGGTTTTTACTGTTTTTTTTATTTCTGTATACCTTTGTTTACTACTTATTCCATGGCTTGCTGTGTAGCTGGGTGGCTGGCCCCTTGCATTCTCCTCCTTCTTCTCTTTCTCCCCAATTCTTTTTTCCCTTCCATTTATTTCCTCTGCCTGGCAGCTCTCCTTTCTCCTCCCTAACTATTGGTTGATCAGCTCTTTAGTAGACCAATCAGGTATTTTAGGCAGACAAAGTAACACAGCTTCACAGAGTTAAACAAATGAAACATAAAATAATATAACACATCTTTGCATCATTAAACAAATGTTCCACAGCATAAATGAATGAAACACATCTTCAACTAATATTCTACAACACAATTGTCTTAGCAACAGTAGTCATGTATTCTATTTTGGTGAGTCTTGAAGTAACAGTATTAACTGGACTTTTCAGGGAACTTTTCACTTTTTTAAATATATTAGAAGATAGAGTAGTGTACTGGGAAAGATTGCAGGCTTATTAAGGTAAAATCACAAGTCACAGGGGTTGAAAAAATGCTTACATATGAGATGTAGTGATTTGAATAATGAACACCATAGGGTCAAATATTTGAATAGCTAGTCATCAGGGAGTGGCACCATTTGAGAAGGATTAAAAGGAATAAGAAGTCTGGCCTAGTTGGAGCAGGTATGACCTCATTGGAGGAAGTGTGTCACTGGGTAGGCTTTGAGGATTCAAATGCCCATTGCAGGCACAGGATGACTCTCTTTTCCTCTCTCAGCCTGGCTCAAGATGTAGCTCTCAGCTTCTGCTCCACTGCCATGTGTGATGCCATGCTTCCATCCAAGGTAGTAATAGACTAAACCTCTTCACTATAAACAAGCCCCCAAGTAAATCAATTCTTTTATCAGAGTTACCTTGGCCATGGTGTCTCTTCACAGCAATAGAACAGTGACTGTCTTGGCTAGTTTTATGTCAACTTGACAGGGGGTAAGTCATCTGAAAGTAGGGAACCTCAATTAAGAAAATGCCTCCATAAGATCCAAATGTAGGTCATTTTCTTAATTAGTGACTGTTGAGAGAGGCCCTAGCCCCTGTGGGTGGTGCCATCTATGGGCTGGTGGTCCTGGGTTCTATAAAGAAGCAGCCTGAGCAAGCCATGAGGAATAAACCAGCAAACAGCACCCCTTTATGGCCTCTGCATCAGTGCCTTCCTGCTTCCAGTTTCCTGCCCTACTTAAGTTCTTGTACTGATTCCCTTTGTTGATGAACTGGGATATGGAAATATAAGCTAAGGAAACACTTTCCTCTCCAACTTGATATTGAGTCACAGTGTTTAATCACAGCAATAGTAACTCTGACTAACAGTTGGACTGGGACATCAACCCTGTCACGTACTTGTCCTGCCCTCAAGACATGCTGGGACAATGGTGGTACAGAACTTGTGGGAGTGGCCAACCCATGACTGGTCCAATATGAGGCCCATGCCATGAGAGGGAGCCCACCCCTCACACTGCCTGGAGGGCCAGGACCCAGAGGCAGGGCAGCCCAGATACCCAGGAAAGAATGAAACATGACTGGAAAAAAAAGTCGATGAAATTATTCCTAATGATATTCTGCTATATTCATAGATCAGATTGGTGCTGAGCCCAAATGTCATCAGAGGGGTTTCATCCAGCAACTGATGGGAACAGATGCAGTGACCCAAAGCTAAACATTAGGAGGAGCCAGGGGAACCCAGCAGAAGAGAGGGAGAAAGGATTATAGTAGCCAGATGGGTCAAAGACACCAGGAGAACATTGACCATAGGCTCAATTAAGCAGGACTCATAGGGGCTCACAGAAATGGAAGGAGCAAACTTGGATCCTGTATGGGACTGTTAGGTCTTCTGCATATACTTTATGGTTGTGTAGCTTGGTGTTCTTTTGGGCTTCCCAACAATGAGAATGAGAGGTGTCCTTTTTGCCTGTGCTTAGGACTTTTTCCCTTCTACTGGATTGCCACATACAGCCATGATATGAGAGATTGTACCCAGTCTTATTGTATCTTGTTAGACCATGCTGGGTAAGTAGGCCTGCTCTTTTTTTTTCCCCCAAGGGAAATAGAGGAGGAGTTAATCTGGGAGTAGGGGAGATAGAGGGAGACTGGGAGGATTGGAGGGAAGAGAAACTGCAGCTGGGAAGCAATATATCAGAGAAGAGTAAAAATTAAAGAACAACAAGGAAGAAAGTATGTTTTAGGGGTGTTGACTCTCATTTTTTTTAAAAAAAGATTTATTTATTATGTATACAGAAGAGGGATGCCAGATCTCATTACAGATGTTTGTGAGCCACCATGTGGATACTGGGAATTGAACTCATGTCCTCTGGAAGAGCAATCAGTGTTCTTAACCTCTGAGCCATCTCTCCAGCCCGACTCTCATTTTTAAAAGCCATCTTTGCTTCTTGTTTGCAACTGGAGATGGGAGCGCTCAGAAATTCCTGTGACCATGTCTGCCCCTGCTGCCACAATTCATTGCCACGATGGACTCTTATCTTTCTGGAACGCTAAGCTCCAATAAACTCTTCTGTAAGTTCCCTTGGTCATTGTGCTTTATCACAGCAATAGAAAAGTAACTAATACAAATTGATTATCTGTCACGGGGTGAAGATACGATTTAACGGCTACCACTTAGGCATTCAACATAGAATGCCCTGTTTAGAAGGGGTCCAGTACGGGCTGGTGAACTTCTCATCTCCCTGGAATGTCCTTACAAAATCTGAATTCCAAGGGAACTAACCTTTGGGTGCTTTTTTCATCCTGACACCAGCAGAAAGCAAAGCTTCCATGAATATAGGACTGTTAAATAAGACAGGCTGGGGAAATTCAATAATGGTTGGATGAAAGTATACATTGAATAGAGAGCCACTGGCATCTAAGAGTAATGAGCCAGGATTTGTCCAAAATTATCCTATTGTAGAAAAGATATGGAATTACATACATTACAGAAGAATATATTCATGAATTTCAGAGGCATCTACCCTCATGCAGAAAAAGAGAGGAACAGATATTTATTATGTCACAGATGAAGGATCAATCCTGACATCAGGGAAAATTGCTAGTTAGAAACTAGGGATCTGGTGTACCCCTCGAATCCCAGCAATTGGGAGGCAGAAGCAGGCAGATCTCTTTGAGTTCAAGGCCAAGTTGGTCTACGCATTGAGTTCCAGGACAGCCAGGACTGTCATACAAAGAAAACTGATTCCATCCCCACTAGAGAGAGAGAGAGGGAGAGAGAGAAAGAGAGAGAGAGAGAGAGAGAGAGAGAGAGAGAGAGAGAGAGAGAGAAGAAATTGAGAATCTGTTCTGCAGTATGAAAACCCCCGTTTTAAAATTATCTACCATCTAAAACTGTCCAAGTATTACCTGATGCCCCATGTAGAAACTTCCATACCATGGAGATTTGATTCATTTACCTTTATTCAAAAATATTATATAAAGGGCTGACAACATGGCCCAGAAGTTAATAGTGCTTTCTGCTCTAGAGGAACCTGGGATTATTCTCTGCATATAAACAATGGCTCTTTCAACATTACATAGCTCTAGTTCCAGTAGACCCCAGGCTTTCCTCTAATCTCCTTTAGGCACATTGTGCATAAAAACTTACATAAACTAACACATATGCATAATACAATAAACCTTAAAAGAAAAAGACTATACAAAACTCTTTTGAGCTGTATGTATGAAGCACGTAAGAATTGTAAATAGATTTAATATTTCGGTTTGTGTCCCATGGCCAAGATATTCATTTATGTATATGGAAGAATATGGAAAAGTTCCAACATCCTGTAGTTTGAAATCCAAAAACCCTCCTAGTCAGAAGCATTGTGGATCAAAGAGATTCAACATATTCATTCTTTTCCTCTTGTGACAAGAGCCCTGACCCAGCATTGGACACCAACATGGCCAAATGCCTCCCAAACCACACTGGGAGTTTAGAGTAACTTCTCTTATTTTTGCCCTTTGGTTATTTCCCCTCCCTTAATTTGGAAATATCTTTATTTCTTGTTGAAGCTCAAAGGAAAATCTACTGTAGTGTCCCTCCATCATGTTGAGTGGCTGTGAGCACTGAGATAGGCTCAGAGTACTGGTAGGCTGTGCCATCTCCATAGGACACTAGCTTTAGTGTGTACTTGGTCCTTCCAGGCATGATTGTAGGAACTCCCATTTTCATCTTATTTAATGATCACATTCTTGGTATCATGTGTATGCTACAGAATTATATCTCAAAAGATAACATCTCACAGGAAGAAAGAAAGCATGGCTTAATTGATACAGTCTATTTTTTTTTTCTTTTGGCTATGATGTTTCACTTTTCATAAGTAAAGTGAGGGATAAGACATGCTGTACTGGATGGTTTTGTGTTTCAATTTGACCTAAGCTAGAATCATCAGAGAGGAAGAAGCCTCAGCTGAGGAAATGCCTCACTGAGCTCCAGCTGTAAGGCATTTTCTCAATTAGTGATCAATGGGGGAGAGCCCAGCCCACAGTGGGTGGTGCCATCCCTGAGCTGCTGGTTCTAGGTTCTATAAGGTGAGTTGAGCAAGCCAATAAGCAGCACCCCTCTATGGCCTCTGCATCAGTTCCTGTCTCCAGGACCCTACCCTGTTTGAATTTCTGTCTTGACTTCCTTCAGTGATGAACAGCAATGCTGAAGTATAAGCCAGATAAACCCTTTCTTCCTCAATTTATTATTTGGTCATGGTGTTTCCTAGCAACCATAAAAACCTTAACTAAAACTGTAGTTGAAAGTATTTTTGTGTCCTGCCCAATCCTCAGACACTCAGACCCAAGTAAACACACAGAGGCTTATATTAATTAAAACTGCTCTGCCATTAGCTCAGGCTTTCTACTCACTAGCTCTTACATTTAAACTCAGCCCATTTCTGTTAATCTGTATGTCACCATGTCTTCCATGGCTTTACCTGTGTGCCATTCCATGCTGTTTCCTTGACAGCAGGCTGGTGTCTTCCGATTCACCTTTCTCTTCTCAGAATTTTCCTCTCTGCTTATCTTGCCTATGCTTCCTGCCTACCTACCGGCCAATCAGCATTTTATCTATCAACCAATCAAAGCAACACATATTCATAGCATACAAAAAGACATTCCATAGCACTTCCCCTTCTACCTGCTTCTACTTCTTCCCATTCTACCTGCTGCTAAAGAAAGGCAAGAAGGACTCTGTCAAATGGAACATTTTCAAACAGAAAATCAAAGCTTCAAAAGGACATTATGAGGATAGTTGATCCCTATAGAGTGAAACATATTGGAAGGTAGAAAATGACTACTTAGAAAAATATAAAACCTGTCTTACCCTCATGAGGAAGTGCTATATTCATTATTGTGACATATTTACAAGGCAAGCATTGGTTCTAAATGCAAAGCTGTTCTCTGAGTGACTACTGTATACTGACTAGTTTTCTAGTATTTCAAGAAGGGATATTTTATTGACTCTTCATGGCATCCCATGCTATGCAAATGACCTAGAGAAACTGAAATAAAAGAAAGATTTCTTGTGTGTTGCCTGTCACCCAGAGCTGGTAGTGAGGGTAACAGAAGCTGGGGTCTAGAGGAAGTCTCTGCTGAAATTAAAGAATGAAAGCAGAGATGACACCATGACACAAAGTGTCTGGCTTTGCTACTTCAAAAGGCTTTTAAAGGCTTTTAAAACCAACTATCTAAGATCACAGAAAAATGTATAAATTACAGTTATGGAAAAAAGTTCTTTGATTTTGTTAAAAGAGGATGAAGAATGAAAAATAAGTACTTTCAGAATGTGGACTCCACTAGAAAAATGTATAAATATATGAATATGCAATTAGCTCTGCAGAATATCCTTAAAAGCAAAGCCCATTGTATTGCAAAGGAGAATTAGATATATTTTAACACAGTAATAAAATCATTTCTGGGTTGGATGAGTTATGAATCACTGTGCAATGTTTGGAGGAACTGTATTGATCCTTGTTGGAGAATTAGTAATATACATTGTATGTAAACAAGTTAAGTAACTTGTGAAGATCAAATTAATCTGGATATGTGTTACTTATGGAAAGATATTGAGGCAGGAAAATAAGTAAAGTCATCTTAATCCCCTTAATGAAATGTGAAACACATAATGTGATTAAACATTGCAATACCATTTTGTTTTTCAAGTTGCTCTGACTTACCTTTAAAATAATCAATAAATTTAATCCCCCCCCCCTCTCTCTCGTGTGTGTGTGTGTGTGTGTGTGTGTGTGTGTGTGTGTGTGTGACAGTGACAGTGTGGAAGTCAGGGACAGCTTTAAGGAGTCAGTTCTTCCCTTATACTCTGCATTCTTGGAATCAAAGTCACTAGTCAATCTTTTACCATAAGCATATTTTACTCAGAGTCATCTTCTCAGCCTGAGAAGATAATGTTATGTAATATTTTTAGGGTATAATTTTATGTAATATGATCTGGAATATGAAGTCAGCACTGAGATTTCTACATTGATGATCAAATAAATACTCAAAATATTTTAGATTTTGAAACATCTTGAATGTCAATATACATATTGGGGATGTGAAAACTGGGTTACATTATTATGTTATGTGATGACTTTATAAGTTCACAAGGAGAGATGTACATATATACAAAGGAAAAAAAGACCTAGGTGAACATCAGGAACAGTGAGGTAAAATGTGTGGGAATACAGCAAAGGTTGCAGCTGCAAACCCATAGATTCTCACCATGTTTTCCATTCTGTGAGGTGAATGTATCAAGATTATAATAAATAATAATAATATATGAAAAAGGACTTTAAGTCCAAAGTGAATGAAGTGATTAGAGTGTTGACAGATGAATATGGAGATTTTAGAAAATTAAGGGAAGGTCCCCATGGTAGTTGATGTTTAAGGTTGGCTTTGAAGGAAGGGAGGATTTGTTTGGTAGAGCAGAGGGGTGTGTGTGTGTGTGTGTGTGTGTGTGTGTGTGTGTGTGTGTGTGTGTGTAAAATATACATATTGGGGATGTGAAACCTGGGTTACATTATTTTTTCATGTGGTGGTTTTATAAGTATGGTATGTGTATGTGTGTTACAATGAAAAGAATTATCCTAAGGAAAGACATGGACTGTGTGGAACATATCCAGAGAAGTGAGATCAAATAACTGATATCTTCATAACTCCAGAATTTATTTATGTGTACATACTTGCATGTAATTTTTTAAATGCTGTAGTTAACTTTGAAATAGTTCTATCCCACTTCAGGAGTAATTACTGTTGGGATGTGGGGGATTTAAATGCTTACCTGTATATTCATAAGTATGAATACCCCCTCTTCATATTTTAAACACTTATTATATGCGTATTTATAAATTGCATTGTTAAATTTTATTGATGATAATTTGAGTATCGTTTTGTGATTTTTTTTTTTTTTGCTCAACATTAGGATTTTAGTGATGTTCAATTTGAGACAAATAGTTCCAATTTTAAATTAAAAAACTGGTTTCTCAAAGTTGAGCTCCAGGGCTTTTAAAAAATAACAAACTGCTTATTTTATCAGAAATAAAACAATACAAGGCAAACATAAAACAATAGCTACATTGTTGTTCGTGGGTGTAGTCAGAAGATTTCCTGTGTCACTGGTAGTTTTTCTATGTCCTGCTCAGTCCCACAGCCACTGAGACCCAAATGAACACACAGAGGCCGATATTAATTATGAACTGTATGGCCTAATGACTCAGGCTTCTCGCTAACTAGCTCTTACATCTAAAATTAACCCATTTATATAAATCTCTACTTTGCCATTTGGCTCATGGCTTACCAGTACTTTTACATCTTGTTTCTCCTGGTGGCATCTAGTAACATCTCCTCTGCCTTTCTTCTTCCTCCTTTCTAGTTAGAATGTCCTGCCTAACCCTATTCTGCCTCACCATTGGCCAAACAGCTTTATTTGTCAACCAATCTGAACAACACATATTCACAGCATAGAAAATGACATCACCCATCATTTCCCCTTTTTTTCTACTTAAAAGGAAGGTTTTTAACTTCAGTGTAGTAAAATTACATATAATAGAACAGTTACCAAGCAAGAATTACAGTTACAATATCTAGTCTATTTGTATTTCCTAAAATTGAAGAACATATTTTATCTATCCTATATTTGTGAGTCTAAAGTTTCATATCTAATTATCTTTATCATTACCAAGGAAAATTATAACCATCTAGTCTTCAGTTACATCAAACACCTTAGAAGGATAAAATATTACCTAAGTAAATAGGAAATGCATTGTAGGCAACTTCTAAAATTCTGGAATTGACAGCCAGCTGCCTGCCTGCACAGTCATCCAAAGTTCCTCTGCCACACTAGGGCATCCTTCAGCCCATAGGTTTAGAGTATTTTAGTCTCTTCTCTCAGTGACCTGTAGAAGGTCTGGCAGTCTCCTCTGCGAAGCAGGAATCTAAAGGACCATTTTGACTTGCAAAGTTCTGTGGTCACCTTCCTATGGGTCCTGCATATCCAGTTTATATAACATATTATCAGCAGTCTATGCAAGAGCAGTTTCTTGTCCAAATGGCTATTTTTGCCAAGAAGAAGATAACTCCATATGGAGTGTCTTTGATGCCCATCTTCCTTTTTGAGGTAAATCGGTGTTGCCAGGAGCAGACATGTCTCACTGTCCAGAAAGTCTGTCTTTAAAACATTTTAGATTCCATACTCTGTAGGTATTTGAAGTGTTTGAAGATTACCTATCTGAAATATATCTATGTATACCTAGCAAACTGAGCTAGCATGACTATAAGTTTGACTATCCTAAATGATTAGTTATTAATCTGTATTTCTTAATTATCCATTACAATTTCAATGAGCCGCACAAACATAATACCTTAAACAAGTATAGAAATATACATACAGTATAACAAAATTAACTTCAAATTTGTATCAATAAACTAGAATCCATAGCATTGTAAAACATTTTTAAACAAGTTTTTGCCCTTTAAAAGTAGGTTCATTAATCTACTCTTCTGTCCTATCATTTCTACACTATCTCCGTTTCTTCTTTAGAAAGAGATTGCATTCATAATCAACCAGCTTTAAATAAATATAAACATTTATAAACAATATTTTGGGAATTTGGACATAGCCTCTCATACTACTTTTTGCTGGATGAGGGTGCTGGCAATCTAATGGGGATCTTTAGATAATTAAGAATTATGATCAAGTCCTCACTGGAGTAATCTGTGACACTGCATTGTCTGAGCCCGTTGCCTTGAGGCTGTTTTTGGATGTTGGATCATCTTGAGGCTGTCACTGGATACCTTTTAGGGGGTCTTGGCTGATCCACTGAAAGCGATCCACTGGTTCTCATCTTCTGTGAAAACAAAAGCAGAACCTCTTTTCCAAAGCAACATATCCTTGGACATAAACTTTGAAGCCCAGATACCTTTAAAATACACATGCACGCACACACACACACACACACACACACACACACACACACACACACATGCTTAATTCAGTGAGGGAAGGAACCTCAATAAGCTGTTGATACTAAATTAGTACAGCTACTATGGGAATCACTATGAGATGCCATAGACAATGAAAAATATGAATATTGGGGTCTTAAGCATAGACAACGAAGGAATGCTGAGAATGACAGTAATAGTATTCTCTAGGCAAGAGTCCTGTAATTGATTATCCAACACAAAGTGATCAGCCCTGAAATCATATATATATATATATATATGTATATATATGTATGTATATATATATACACATATGTATGTGTGTGTATAGAGAGAAGTTATAAATACACTATAAAGACTGTGAAGATTTCATTTACATATTTAAGAAAATATATATGATTTTAATAGCATCATGTTGTGATATATATATAAATATAAATATAATTTCATGTCCTGTCTATATCTAATATTATATATCTTCTCCTTTTTTGTTTGGTTCATTTTCGTAGCTCTGTTTTTTCAAATCTTTCCTTAGTAGCTCTCTCTATCTACCATTCTTCTAAACCATTGTCACAGGTGAATTTCAAATATCTTGATACATTGAAAAAAATTACCTTTTGTTCTTCTCAGCACCACCATGCCAGACAGTCTAGGTGCTGGTACATATCATGTGAATTTTTGTAATTATTTATCATTTTACCTCACTCTCCTTTTATCTCTCCAAATCATTTAGCACATTAATAGAAGAGTGTGTTCCTTTTTTAAAACCTGCATTTATTTCATTGTTGTTTTACACACACACACACACACACACACACACACACACACACACTCATAAATACACAACTACAACCTGATGAGCCTATATAATTGTACTTCTATGCATCTGATTTCAGGGATGACTACTTGGTACTGGGCAATCAATCAAGCAGTTTTGGTCTCTTTCCTAGAGAGCGCTCTCGGTACTCCTTAGTTACCTCTAGTCTTTCTATTGGTGCCCCACGAGCTCCCTTTTGTGTTAGCATGTCTATTCTTGTCATCCTTACTCAAGTCTTGCTTGGGCAGTCATGTTGACGAGATGCAGCTTCTTTGACATTTGTAGGAAATACAGTATCACAGAACACTTCCTCTTCCTCTGGCTCTTACAACCTCTCTGCTCCTTGTCTGTTATGAGCTCTCTCTCTCTCTCTCTCTCTCTCTCTCTCTCTCTCTCTCTCTCTCTCATTCTCTCTGTCTCTGTCTCTGTCTGTCTCAGCAAGTCTCAGTAGACATCCCAGACTGGCGAGGAACTTGCTATATAAACCAGGCTAGCCTCAAACACACAGCTATTTCTCTGTTACTTCTTCCTAAGTCCTGGGGTAAAAGAAATTCACTACCATGCCTGGCTCTCTTAAAATCTGTATTTGATTATGATACTCTCTATAAGAGCCTTTTTAAAAAGATATGAATTTCCTCAAAATATTTCATAACCACATGACTTACAAAGTCCTACATATGTATTTCTCCTGAACTCTCTACTTCCAATTTTTTGCCTTTTCCCTTTTATGATCAGGAAATTCAAAATTCTTTTATTATGGTGGATGTTTTTTCTCTGTCTCTTAGTGTATCATTCATCCTGTGGGTGGACAGCCCTATGTTTTCTCATAAGAAAATATCAGGTTTTCAAGGGGTGGCTTCTTATTTCATATGAAAAGGGAAAGAGATGAGGTAAGTGAGGAAAACTGCTGCTGGATCTTGGTGGCTATGTTTCTTCACGGTCAGAATGCTTCTTTTTAATTGTACATCCTTGAAGTTGCATTTCTTCATACTATCTCAGAAACTTGATAACCAAGAACTTTCCTAATTGCCATAGGTGAACACTGGAAAATATTCTGAAACCTTATACCCCGATGACCTTATGATATCATTTATACAAGGATTTACATCACCTTTTACAGGATCTTCTAGAGTGTTTCTCAACCTGTGGGTTGTTATCCCTTTGAGCATCAAATAACCCTTTCACGGAAGTTTCCTAAGATCATTAGAAAACACAGATATTTATACTATGTTTTAAAACAGTAGCAAAATTAGCGTTATGAAGTAGCAGCAAATATAGTTTTATGGTTGGGGGGTCACCACAAATAAGGAACTGTATTAAATGTTCATCGCATTAGGAAGGTTGAGAACCAGTGTTCTAGAATATCACATGGAGAAGTACCTCTAAAGAGTTCTGGTCCATGAAGATTTGTGACAGAAACATAGGTCAACTAACCCCAATACATAAATATGCTGTAAACATCATAAATATTTATAAAGCTCAGGAGAAACACACAATGCAAAAATCTAGTATGTTGCTACCACTTTGAGCAGCAGACTCCAGTCTCTCCAGATTGTTAAGATGCTTAAATGTCAACATCTCTTGGCTGAATTCTTCGTATCAAGAAGACAGGAACTGAGGAGAATCCTTCATGCATTACATGTTATACTTTCAAAAATCTAGTAACTTCTTTATTCAATATCCTCTGTCACATAATTTTGTTAAGTATATTTTGCATCAAATAGTAAGAAACAGATTCTGTACAATGTTAATATAGTGTTTGAGCAATATGGCAAAATTCACATAAAAACTGGAAAACTATTTTCAGTACATAGAACTTTAACAAGCTTCATAGCCAAGTGGCCTCACTCCTGATTACAGCATAGGAACAACCTAACCAATGTTAATGCTGTTTTCTGCTGCATATAGCTCTTGCAGGGCACCAGGACTCTTGGAGGCCTGGTTTGACCTTGCAATCCTGCATTCATATCCTAGCTACTTCCATCTGATTAAGAATGTCACTTGCCAGTAAGACATATTTCCAGATAGCAAAAGGGTACACTGATGTTAACATTATAGATGAAATGCCCACTTTATCTCCAAACTGATTTGTGATTGAATATTTATGGTTTATATAGCTGTTTTTCATATTTCATAACTATGCTTGGTCCAAAGTGGCAGAACAATATTTGCTCTTAATATACAGCATTCCTTAACTGCATGCATGCAAATCGGTGCATAATTATTTGCTTCATTTAATCTGAATTAACATGATAATCTTGATCATTAGAAATGGTAAGATATTGGTTGGCTGTGTGCCTCAGTGGGTAAAGCATTTGCCACTAAACCTGACAACCTAAGAGCAACATTTACAAGCCTCAGAGAACCAACTCTAAATATTATCCTCTTTTCTCCACATGCATAACACACACACACACACACACACACACACACAATAATAGTAAGTATAATTTGAAAAACAACAAGGAACTACTTGCCATTAAAGATTTCCTTTGTTTTCAAACTTTACCCTTAGGAAAACATTTGGCTACCACCTTCCTGATTCAACTCAATGATGCAATGTTGATGTGGATGGTGAGGGCAGGAGGGCACGTCTTATGGAGAACTAAATATCTGACCCTAGCAAGGAGACTTCTGTAAGAATATGCTACATTAGTCCACTAGGAATCTCACAGGCATTTTGAAGAACATGTCCTCAGCAATCCCTAGGTTTTGCTGACCTCCTTAAAAGTTCTGGAGACATTCTGTTCAAATTGCAGTCCTGAAGTGCTTTTAGAACTCACTTTGACATTGCTTTGCTAGCATTGAGGTTTATTGAAAAGAAAAGAGAGGTAGCTTCATTTCACAGCTGAATCCATTAGAACATGTTTTTGGAGGACCTCTAAACATAAGGGAGAAAGCTGATTTCTTTAATATTTCAAAATATAAGCATGGCTTCCTTCTCCTTCGGTACTGATCCTTATCTCACCAAAGTTATTGAAATAATGACAGAACAAGATAGTCTATACAATATTCTAATTGTGGAAATAATTACTTTCCTTTATTAATTCTACATTACTTGTGATGTGGTATAAAAGGCTCTTGCAGTCATTATACTAATGCAGAGGAATATCCATAATGATTGTGAATTATGATGTCAAAAATAATTGACTTTTAATTTCTAGTGTAGTAAGAACCAAATAATAAAATGTTTACATTTAAAAAATTAAACTAATGGTTAATTTAACAAAATGCCTGAATAAGTGTTAATTTTTCTTAACTATTTAAAAAAGTATAAGAGTACTTCTCCAAGAAGAGATATTGTTTTGTAGTATAACAGCACAGATGATGATTTTGATTTTCTCTGAGATTTCCAACACTGGATGTACTAAAGCTATTAAATTTAATCATTCAAGTAGGTGTTTAGGGAAATCTAACTATGATTATTTATTTATTTAAAGCCTATTATATTTTTAAGCTTTACTGAGGTAGTCGATATCTAAAAATCAAATACATTAAAGGCATACATTTTGCTGAGTTCAGTGTGTACATCAGTGATACAACCACCATTATTAAGGTCCTACACACTGTACTGTCTTAACTTTTACTGGTGTTCTCTTGTACAATTTGGGGATGTCATAGTTTGCTTTCTGTAGCTGTGATAAACACCATGAAAAAGTAACTTGTGGTAACTTGGGTTTATTTGGTTTCCATGTCCCTATCATAGTACATCACTGAAGGAACTCATAGAATTAACCTGGAGTCAGGATGTAAAGTAGAGGTCATAGTGGAGTGCTGCTTACTGGCTTGCAATGCATAGTCTTATCTCTTACATGACTCAAGACCATTAGCCAGTCAACAGAAAGGAGGTTTCCAAGTCAACTATTTAAGGTCTTTCTTGAGTCCACTTTGGCATATTTACTTTGTTGTCCTTGTTCAGTCCATGTTTAGGCAGTGATGCTAGTGAAACTTTATGGGTGTAGCTTTTGACATTAGTAGAAGGCATAGTTTCATACTGAACTCTCTGATTCTGTGGTCCTCACAATCTTTCCACTATGCTCTTCTGCAAAGTTCCCTGTGCCTAGCTAGTGGTGGTGGTGGGGGTTAATTTTGTTGGTGCATGCACTGGGATTGGGCTCTAAAACTATATTTTGATTAGTTGAAAATTTCAGTAATGAGCTCTGTTTGTTTCAAAGATAAATTTCCTTGATGAGGGCATATTTATTTATTTGTTTATATAAGGAAAAATCTTAGAATGTACTTAGAGGTTATGATGGTTTGGTAAAGTGATGGTTGATGGTGCTCCTCCAAGATCCACGACTTCATTAGCCCTGAGTAGTTAGCTAGATTTCTAGTACCAGGCATGATTTTACTTTTGCTGAGTAGGTCTTAAGTCCAACTATGGAGTTATTAGTTGCAGACTTGGTATGTATGCCACTACTGTATTCTTAGGGTAATCCTGCATCCTTAGGGTGATTATGTCATGCTTGTCACTGTTAAAATTAAGTTTTAATTACTTCCTTGAGAATATGACATGTGTATACAATATATTTTAAACAAGTTTGCCTCTCTACCCGCCCTCCCTCTAACTTCTCTGGGATCCAATTCCCAACCCATCTCAAATTCATATCCTATTTATCTATTTTTTATTTATAACCTGCTGAGTAGAACTTATGTTGCCAATATGCACATGTGTATGAAACCATCTACTGGAGCAAGGTCAACCTATTAGGAGCCATACTCTTAAAAAGGCTGACTCTCTTTTCCCTAAAAACCAACAGTTATTAGTGTCACCTCAGTTAGGGCTGGAATATCATGATTCTCTTCTCCACTATTTCCAGTAGGTTTGTGCAGGTATTATTTTTAATTATTATTTTTTTTCATTTGGAAGTGTAATCAATCATATTCTTACCTTTTCCAACCCCTCCCATATCTTTTCCTCTTCCCTACCTACCCAATTTTATGTAATCTTTCTCTCTCTCTCACCAAAAATTAAACTAAAAAGCAAAATAAATGAAAATTAACAAGACAAAAAGTACCCACCCCAAACAACTAAAACAAATTTAAAAAGCACACACACACACACACACACCAAAACAAAACAAAACAAAACAAAACAAAAAGACAGGGTCTATTTTGTGTTGGCCTGAGCATGTGGCCTGCCCTGGAGTGTGTTTGACATATTCGGTTATGCTCTTAGCTAAAACTGATATTCCCTTTCCCAGCACGTGTCAGTAACAGCTTCTTGGCTAGAGGTGGGGCTCTATATCAACTTCCTCTTCTTAGTGTTGGCATTTCCTCTATTTCGAACTTGGGCAGGTCTTCTCTGTGCTGTCCCAGTCACTTTAAGTTCAGACGTGCATCAATTCTAGTGTGTCTGGTGGACACCATTTTTTTTGGATTATTCTGACTCTTCTGACTCTTACAATCTTCTGCCTCCTTTTCCTTAATAGATCTTTGAGCATTGAGGACAAGGTTTGAGAAAGATACCACATTTGGGCTGAATACACCAGAGTGACTCATTCTTTGCATATTGCTCAGTTGTGGATCTCTTTGTTAATTAGCATCTACTGCAAAAAATAATCTTCTCTGATAACAGTTGAGTGATGCTGATTTGTGAGTTTGTCATTAGGAGTCATTTTATTACTCTTGTCCTTTAGCAGAATAATAGTAATAGGTTTTCCACTAGGCCTCAGAACCGATCAATTTTTGGCTTTTAGTGATTTTATCAGTGTCAGGTTTAAGTTCTGTCTTATGGGGTGAGCTTTAAATATAACAAAAATGTTGTTTGGATAGTCTCATAACATTTGTGCCACTATTATACCAGTTATCTTGTAGATTTGTTTCTGTTGTAGGTCAAGAGTTTTTAGTTGGGTGATACTGATGATGACTTTTCTCTTTAGGTAGTGTGCAAAGTACCCTCCAACACCATGAACACAGGCCAGTATGTGAAGCATATACACCAGCTCATGAAGTATGGACACCAGCTCTATTCTTCTATGTTTGATGACATAAGGTTTGTCAACAGTGCCTTACCATAAAGTTGTGGAGAGCACTCAATAACATTGACAATAACTTGTGTTGTTGAAGGGATTCTATGGGATCCTTTGGCTAATAACTCAATAAAATATAACCCATTCCTGAAATTGGAATTTTACGAGGTGAGGTAAGATGTCTGGTGGGGACATTGTCTCCCCCATTATTTTGTGACTTCATTTAAATTCTTTTCATATATGTGTGAATTTTAGGAAGCTTCTAAGGTGGAATGTTTCCATATGGGTTTTCAAAAGTTGTTTAGTATTTGTTCTTTCTCCCCACACTTTTTCCTTTATACTGGCCTCAATACTTGAATAATGCGACTTAAAAAATACTAAGGCAATTCATTGTAACAAAGAGAACTAAAGCAAAACAATCCTTTTCTAATGCAAACTTCCTTCTGTTAAGACTGTTACTAAGTTTTGGATTGACAGCTAGATAAAATGCTCATCTGTGAGATTCCATCTCAGCACCTGTCCCCTGCTGCCCTTTTGGTTGTCTAGTGCTGTGTTTATTTTACCAGTTGAACTGAACCATGACTTTTCATATTCTTTACAAGTTAATCAGCCTGAGCAATATCTTGACCCTATAGCCTTCAGTTCAAATATATACATCTGCCTTTTATTCCTTTGGAAAGCTCCACCTGTCCTGTCCATTTAACAAAAGCTGTCTCCATATTGACCTGTAAGAGCTGCCTCTGAGGCTTTGCATCCCTAGATGGATACCATAGTCTAAGTCTATAGAACAAGGTCTCCTGGTTAATATTTCTGTATTTTATTACTAAATTCTGTGGTGGGAACAGGACTTTCACTGTTTCTTTGTAGCTCTGTCAGACATTTAGTTATACTAAAGTTTAAATGAAGATTTAATCTCTATTTCAATCCATTTTTTTCAAACACCTGAAAAATAACTTGTATCATGATTTACTATCAACAGATGTTAATGCTACTTTGCTAATAATTACTTACAATTAGATATTCATAGCTGAAAATAATTCATTATAATAGTTAAATATGTCTTCTGAGGGTTATATTCAGATTATCCTAGAGCCTTCCAGGGAAAGAGAACAGGAACTCATCACTTGCATATGATTTAAATACTTAAGGAAGTGGCCCAAGGCCCTTAGGTAAAGGTGTTAGAAATATTTCGATAGCTGATGCTAAGCTGAAATTGACTTTCTTGTGCCTGACATTTTGTCTTATCTATGTTGCCAATAATCTATGTATATTTGCTATCTGGTGCAAGCATGGTACTTTCTGTAAAACGAAGTAACAGTTTAGCTCAAAAATTTACATAACACTGAATAAATTTTGGAAGTTTTGTATTGAAAATGATAACACTTCCAGTCCTCACATTTATCACATAAAAAACACATTAAACAAGATTGGCATGAAAAGGACACATTTTTATATTTGAAAATTTTTATACTTTTAAATTTATTTAGGGAAATTCTATTTTTTAATTTATTTATGTATGTATGTATGGGTGCATTGTGTATATGTGTGTGAACGTGCATGTGTGTGTATGTCTATACCATGTATGTGTGGGTTCTCACAGAAGGCAAAAGAAAGTGTCATATACCCTAAATGACAGGCAATTGTAACCTGATATTGGTGCTGAGACCGAATTCAGATATCCTAAAATACCAGCAAATGATTTTAATGATTGGATAATCTCTCCCCCTACTTGAGGTAAATTTTAAATAAAATCAGTAACACTGGGCCATAAAGTTAATATTTGTACATGTTTTGTAATCAAGTATGATGTTTTGAATATTATCTCAAAATGGAAAAAAAAATTCCTCAAAATCAAAAAGCAATGACCTATGTTGCTTATCCAAATTCATGCTATCTATATGCTTAGGTATCACACCTGACACTACACATACATGTATGATTAGGAATCTAATAAAAAATGTGTCTTACACTTACAGTTTTATACTTATAGTATATGCTTGTGTTGAAGTCAAGAATTTCAGAAATAGCTTATGAAACAGAAAATTTTCATGTTAAGTAAGTTACCACAACCACAGTTATTTCAAGGGAATTTCATATTTATCACTATATTATTGGTGGGGTTTTGTTTCACCATTTTTAGGAAGTAACTGATTTAAATGCATCAACAAAACAGGAACAGATTATATGTATGCTTAAAGCTCGTTTTGATAGCGCTATTGTCTAATGAGAGATATATGGTGTAATCTGAGCAGAATAAGATGTCTTCAAACCCATGGTTTCACAGCATTCATAGGCTTCGGTGATTATACGAAGACACTCTTGGAAAAGAGCACTGTGGTTGGAATGTGATTTTTTTTTTTACATTTATTTATTTTGGTTCTGTGGCATGATGTATACATATGTGGGTGCATATGTGAAGGTTGGAGAATGACTTGAGAGAGTTGGTCTGTTTTCTACCATGTGGGTACCACAGACTGCACTCAGGTCATTAGGCTTGTGGACAACTGCCTTTACCTATGGAGCCATCTCCTTGGCCCTGGTTTGGTCTTTTAATGAATGAGTGGAACCTCTATTAATCAGTAACACACAGTTTCCTGGCAGTTGGGACAACAGGATATTTTTCTCTTCTCCTTTTATATTCCTTCCATTTAAAGGAGGAAATGCTGCTTGGCATGTTAGTAACTTGCCATATAATTTCCTTAAAAAAAAGAGAAACCTTTACAGATATGCTTTATTTTTTCCATCTTTACTGTGATGTGACCTGCAAAGATGTAACTGCCCGGATTCAATATGTAAATTGCAATCTGATAATATATTTTTATGCCCGAGAACCCTGGTTGGTATCTTTATTTTCCTCACCATAATGAGTGCCAGTGTTCTTAGCTTTATTTTTTCACTTTTTTCTTTTCTTTCTTTCTGAGTACTGTTCTTATGCCCAGCCATAATGGAAGAGAAAAGAATATTTTTCATTTTTATCTGTAAGCTTTGCACATTGAAATTAGACACAAAAACTTAAGTGGCAGAGTTGACAGGTGAAAATGCTTGGGAACATTTGTAAGTATGGTTTTGATCAGCTAATTACCATAGTGTATAGTTCTCAGTTGAGAAATACTATAGTGAATAAAATACTCTTGTGTCCTCTTTAGAATTATCAGACTTTAAATAGAACTTTTAACATTTCCCAATGTTTAGAAATATTGTCATCATTTCTAAAGTTCAGAAAACAGCTATGATAATAGAGAAAGTGAAAATATCAATTCTAGAAAGACAGCAATGTCAGTAAACAAGGTCCCCTGAAGATCAATATGTGCTGTAGGTATCTATTGAAGCAGAATGCTGAGAAATGCTTCCAGTGTTTTGTGATTTGTGCTTGGCATACACTTAAGAAAACATTATATAATGCCTAGATACTGCTCAAGTTATGACTATTTATGGAGCAAAGTCCTGCAGTGACTCCTAGAGAAGTCAAGCCTAAGAGCCATGTCCACTGTGAGCTAAAGCTGATGGAGAAGCATTTAAATTCACTCAGCAGCTTCACGGTGGTGACTGCGGAGAGGACAGTGCGACTCACGATTCATGTGTAGTCTGACAATGTCCTTCCCTCGTTTGCTTTCCCAGCCATTGAAGAGATGCTTTGGACATGGGTTGGCATTCATGGTGTGTGCCGGCGAGTAAAACTCCGTGAATAGAACAATGTGAGAGCCGACGTCCATGGCAGTGGCCCTCTAGAAGAGAGTGTCTGTGCTTCACTGACTCCTCTTCAAACCTTTCCTTCCTTTTTCTGTTTTCTTGCTCTTCACACCTTCCTTTGTCCCTTTCCATCTCACGTTTCTTCCCTTCTCTTCCTTTCTCTTCAACCCACAAACTTAATCTTCATCTCACAATCTGTTTATTTTTGTAAACAGTATGCAGAGGCGTTTTAAATGTAAAGGAACCACATTTTTAATGCCAAACAAGCAAATAACATTCAGATGGCACATTAAATGTTGCATTTTATTTTTCACCCAGTTGTAGTTATTTTCTTGTACATTGAGTCCTATGGCCACTTAAACAAATTTTCAAATAGATGAGACCTGCTCTTTTGTTTGCTTTACAAACCTCTTTCACAGTGTCTTAGCTCTTGACTCAGTTACTAAATATTCGAAGACCTCTACCAGCTTGCCCATATTTCAACATTTTATATACAGTTTACTCATGCCCACTCTACACACACACACACACACACACAGAGAGAGAGAGAGAGAGAGAGAGAGAGAGAGAGAGAGAGAGAGAGAGAGAGAGTGTGTTAAGATGTTGGCATAGACAATAGCTTTAAAAATTCATTCATTTGGAGTGGAGACAGCCCAGCATGTAGTTTGGTTCTCAGATTATACATGTAAATCCAGTTCCAGGGGATTTGACATTCTCTTCTGGCCTCCTTGGAATACCCACACACACTTGAACAGATCCTCACATACACATAAATAAAAATAAATTTAATCTAAACATACACACACACACACACACACACATACACACACACACACACATTAATTAATTCAGTTACATGTTAACATAGAATGTTCTGTTTTTCATAAAAGGTATACTTTTTCTATTAAGATGTCTACTACAGTATCTTTATGTTCTCTATCAGCCTGGTTACTTTGCACCTTTCTTCAGCAACTTCCATTCACTATTGAGATATTTTCTCTTCTATATCATCATCACTATAAGGTTTTATAATAATGTTTAATGTTCAGAGTTTTTCTTTGAAAATTATGTGTGTTTCCATTGAGATGGAATGCATTATAATATTTTTTCTATTAAAATAATGATAATATTTATCATATTATAATAATAATAGCATCTAAAGACAACTAATTTCATAAAGACATTCAAATTACCTATAAAGGATGTATAGATGGTAATACTTATGCTCCTCTACAAATCTTTGAATAACCTATATTACCCTGGAGATGGAGACCTGAGTGTTCCTCTAGTATGCCCTGCCCAAAGTTTCCCCAAGCTAGCACTGAGAAAAGAGGGGATTGTTTATCAGGCCACCTTCAAAACCCTGTTACAGCTGATTTCTAAATGGCACATGCTCATTCTTTGCATCTTATTTAATATCATAAATCATTCTCCTAATGCTGATCACAATAGGATTCATCCTAAAGGTTTGTTTTAGGAGTGAAATTATACAACTCACACAAAGTTCTACCATAATGCATAGTTCATCATGCTGTTCTGAAAACAGTAACTGAGTTAATTCATTAGTTTTGAATGTGTGACAATTACCATCTGTGTATTTGTTAAACAACTTTGAAACCCAATTTTATAACTGGAATGTGGTTAGCATGAGTTTATGAATTTGCTTATATTCAATTCTATTTCATCAATAAAGAATGTTTCTGAGCTTCTCAGACATACAGTCTCATATGAAAGCTACTTGGATTTGCAAGGACCTAGGTTAGATAACCTTGGATTCATTGTTGGGCTTGGATTATTTTGGCTTGATTGCAGGGTTGGGTGAACATGGGTCACTTGACTGAATTATGTGAGTATGAAAAACTGATTCACGTTCTTTATATTTCACCTTTCCCATCTGTAAACTAGTCAGTTAACATATTCATGATTTTTTGAATATTATTTGGCAGAGTAATGTTCTCTTAATATCAGTAATTGTGTTCATTTGTTTGTATTTTTCATTTACTTGCTTATTTTGGTGTTCAGAGATCCCTTTTCTATAGTGCTCAGTGGCCTTGAATGTGCTCTGCAGCTGAAGAAAGTATTAATTTCCTCATTTTACTGTTTCTACCTTCCAAGTTGTAGGATTACAGATGCTCACTTTTACACACAGAATAAAATAAGGTATTAACATGATTGTCATTTGATATCTTTTTAAGAAATATTATGGTATATCAACTTGGATATTAAAGAACTTACCTTCCTGAATTTCCAATGTCAATAATTTGATTTTTATAATTATACCAGGTGAATATACCAGGAATATGAAGCTTTTTATATTTCAAATTATTTCATGTTTCATAGTAAAATTTTGTTGATGAATTAGAAATAAATAAAATTATATAAGTTTGCATGCTAATTGTACTCTTCAGTTCAAAGAGATTTGGGCAGTGTGCAGCATTTCTGAGTATATACTACATATCATAAATTCTACATTCATATTCATAAATAGTTCACTAAGTTTCTACTAGAAATGAAAATCTGTGGTCTATTAAATATCAAATGATCACTTGCAAAATTGTCATTTTTTATGACATTGAGCAGCACCATTGCATCTGGTTTCAAAAGAATCAGGTGTCTGAATTAGAGTAGTAATGTGAACTGGAAGCTTTCCTTAGAAAGAGGCATGACTATGGGTCATGAGGAAGCATGGCTTCAGGTAAGGAGACAATACCAAGGAAAAGGCCAAAATAATCATGAACATTCACCTGCAGAAAAGGAACAAAAGATGTGACAATTGATTTGGAGTGAACTAGAAAGCATAAAAATAACATAGGTTTTCTATTTCCAGCATTCCTTCTGCTAGTGTCTTCTTCATTTTTTCTATTTCCCTCTTCAGGTCTTGGACTGTCCCCCTTGCTTTTTCATGATTTTCTTTCAAGGACTTATTGTTTTCTTCTGCTTTAATTGTCCTTTCCTCTAGTTTTTTTTTTTTTATAGCATTCTTCCCATTTTTTGTTTGTCTGTTCCTCTACTTTATTTTTGATTTCTTCTATATAAGGCTCTAGCCTCTTCATGATGTTACTTATAAGGTTGTTTTCTTCTTCTTCTTCTTCTTCTTCTTCTTCTTCTTCTTCTTCTTCTTCTTCTTCTTCTTCTTCTCCTCCTCCTCCTCCTCCTCCTCCTCCTCCTCCTCCTCCTCCTCCTCCTTCTTCTTCTTCCATTCCGTGATGTTCAGGTCTAGCTGTTGGAGAAGGGCTAGGTTCTGGTGATGCTGTATTGCTCTTTATTTTGTTGTATGTACTTCTGCCTTGACGTCTGCCCATCTCCTCTTGTGTTCGTTCTTGGTCTTATCAGTGTACTTGGTCCAGAGAGAGTTGACAGATTTAGGGAGCCTCTCTCTGGTCCAGATGGAAGCTCTGGTCCAGATGGGAGCACTGGTCCAGATAAAAGTGCTGGCCGGATAGGAGCTGGGGGGCTGGACTCTAAGTCTCAGGAAGTCCCTGTGGGTCTCCTTATTTTGTCCAGATGGGAGCTCCTCTTGTCCAGATGGGAGTTCCTCTGGTCTCTGGTCCAGATGGGAGTTCCAGGGCAGGATGTAAGCTGGGGGCTGGTCTCTGATTCTCAGGAAGTGGCTGGGGTCTCCAGCAGATGGGTGTGGGGGCAGGGTGTGGAGACTGCAGGGTCTGCCTGCAGTCTTGGAAAAGGGGAGCCTTCCTACAGGGCCCGCGGATTGGGCGGAAACTGGGGCCAAGTTGGTCAGGTCCTCCCAGGATGGCCTGTGTCCAGCAGTGGGACCTACGGGCAGTTGCTTCTCTGGCTATAACTCCAGGCACCCACAAATACTGTCTTTATGAAATTTTCAAAGAATTAATAAAATATTTTAAAAGAAATGGAAAGTATTCTGAAACAAAAATCAGAGTGTTATCTTGGAGTCAGCTGAGAAATATTTTTCATTTTAACTTGAAGTCTAGAGTCTATTAATATTTTAATAAATTTTTTGTTCTTTGAAAATATGTCATGCATTAGCATTATCTACTATTTTTCAAGGCTGAAAGACAATCCTTCTATGTTAATCTATTTATTTGTTCAAACACTGTACTAATAAATGAGCAATTATTCCATTATTCTAAACAAATATGCTAATCACTTCCTAAGGTCACCTTTTCCAATATTAATAGGAGTGATTACAAGATTAAAGCATAAAAAAGGAGGCAAGAATATGCAAATGAAATTTACATTAATTACTTTGTGATGACAAGGATTAATGGTCTTATTTTAAATCAGAATCCATTCCTGCACTAGAAATCCACTGTCAAGACTAACAGTACTTCTAAAGTGACATTTAAAATCATGACAGGTATTGTATATGCATGTACTAGAAGGGTGACCTGTGATAAACTTGACTCAACCTCATTTTGAAGAAGTTAACCCTTCAGCTAAAACATCTTGCATGTGAGATGGCATGTGTGTACATGAGTAATCAGGCAATTGAAATAAAGTTGATTGAATTAAAATTTTGAAAAATTTCCCTTCCTAGTAATCTTAAACTTTTTTTGCTTAAATTAAACTTACTGTAGAGAGTTTATGTTATTAACTCAAACTTTTAGCATATTCATGCTTAAATCAAACAATATATTATTATATATGGATTGGACTATTCTTATGATCTGGTTATTAATTGGAAGCTTCAAGACAACAAAACATAAGACTAAGCCCCTCCCCCCACACACACCCTACCACACACAGAGAGACTAACATTCAGACCCACACAATAAGCTTCAGGATTCATAGGAGAGATATCTAGATCAATTCTACTCAAGATATATAAGTATTATCATGATGTGTAAGTATTATACATGATGTATATTATCAAGATGTATAAGTATTATCATGGAGATGAGTCCAACAAAGAAGATAGAGAATTAGGAAAGTTATTTGAAATAGGTGTTCTTTAAACAAGATGTTTATGGAATAGCCAAATTGTTCTTATAGGCATTGATAAAACAGAGACAATTAAAGGCAGAAAAAAAGGATTGTACCCACTGAGCAAATGTGTTGACCAAACACAAACCAATTTCTTGGGATTAATTTTCAAGATGTTTGGCATCCTTTTAGGTTTATGTCTTGACTGAACTAGAAAGCCAAAGAATATAAGGTCATTAATAGCAACAGACTTTAATTAACGCTGAAGCAAGGGATATTTTTACCATCTCCTTAAGAGTTACTGACACCTTTCTGTAACCATTAGCACAAACACCACTGTGTTTAATCAAGACCCATGGACACTATTTAAAGAAATCAGGATGACAACAATAGACTTGTTAAGGTAGACAAGGAAAGGAAGCCCAGGAAGCCCAGGAAGCCCAGGAAGCCTCAACTCTACACAAAGAACTAAATGCCACTAAAGAAAGCAAAATGGTATATAAATAGTGTTTTCCAGAGATACAAACTGGTTATCCAATACCAAAGGATCATCCAAGAAAACATATATGCAAACAACACTATACAGACTAAACAGTTTGTATTTATAATAAATATGTATAAACACACACCACACACACACACACACACACACACACACACACAAACACACACACATATAATGGAAAAAGAGGCCATGAATTTGAAAGAGGGTAAGCAAGTTTATATGGGAGGATTTGGAGGGAGGAAGGGAAATAGGTAAATTATGTAATTATATTATAATAAAAAACAGCTAATTATAAAAAGACATAAACATATAACATGGTATTAAAAAGGAATAAAATCATGCTCAACACATTTTACCTGATGGTTAACCAATAACATACACCACATGAAAGTCACTTGATCCATGAGATATTTTAACTGAGATGCAGCAAATGTCTCCTAAATTAGTTTTGTCCAATATGTAGCTTCCAAAATTTCATCCTGTATGCCTGACATGGGATAGTACTGAAACAGTGATACAAATTCAGATAAAATGTGTTCTTTTGTATGCTACCCAGTAAAGAGTCACACAGAGAGAGGAGGGGAAAAGGGAGAAGGAGAGGGCAAGGGTGAAGGTGAAGTCAAGGGCGAGGGCAAGGGCTAGGGAAAATCTCTTTGAGTTGAGGATTCAACCACAGGGAGTAGAGCAGTCCTGGAGTATTTGGAAAGATGGGTGAGAACAAACAAATACATACAAATCACTGGTACAAAGTACATCAAAAACAAGGGCTCAAACACATGAATACTGTGTGTCTTCAATGTAACACATTTTAATTCCCTGGCCACCTTAGAGCTCTTTTAGTCATGAATCCTATATGGAGTCATTCAATTGGTTGTCCAACTGCCAATCAGAGTTTGTCTTACAAAGCACAGTGCCAAAAGATACAAACATACATGAATCCATCCATCTCTCCATACATAAAAACACTTAGAACTAAGAGGCTAAAGCACTGATGTAGGATGTTCGAGATCTATACATAGAAACACTTCTTTGAATCAGGCAAGGGGGAACTCCATTTGATATATTCACTACTAAGAAGTAAAGAAAGATTGGCAATTGCCTCAGACTTTGATAGCACCCTAGTCTCATTTCCAGATTCAATGGAACATAACCGTGTTTGGGCCCTACATCCTCTGCCCTTTCAATAAACCTTCTGTATTTGAAGAAACTTGAGTGTGTTTCTGCTCCTTGCAGTCATACAGTCCTGACTAAGAAATTATAATCAAATTGTGACTCTAGTTTGATTAGTACCCAGAGCACCCAGAATGATTCAGCTGGAACTGTTTGTGAGGTAAATGGGACTTACATTACTGAATTGTATGATTCTCTCAGTTTTCCTAGTCTGTGACAACAGAGAGATTCTGAGCAGGGTAACAGCAACCTGATCAAAGCTTTGTCTCTAAAACACAGTTTAGCTTAAATCTGAGTAATGGATTGAAAGAAGTGCAAAGACAAATTAAGACACTAAAGAAGTGATGATATTGTGAATAAAGCGGTGATAATGGGAGTGGAAACATTTGTAACAGCAGAATTATTTGAGGAGGAAACTGTTTCGACAGCAAAGATAAAAGAGGCACACATGAATTCTGTAGGAAATTACTGCAATAAGGACTATTAGAAGAATGAGCCACTTTTGTTACAAAGTTAGAAATTAGTTCATATAGGTAACATTTGAATCATAGGCTAAGACCACTGCTGGGTGTGCACAGAATCTTTTCAATCGAACCAGAGATTTTGAGAAATTCCCACATATCAGACAGGATAAGAAACAAATGGTAGATTAGCTAGAAAAACATCTCCACATTTAGGGAAGTTAATGACATGAGCTCTATGTAACTCTATTTTTTTGCTGTTGTTGTTTATCACAATCTGCCCTTTTAAATTTATTTTGTTTCAGATTTTCATATGTGAGTACTATGTTTACATTATTGCCACTCTGTTTTTGCTCTGTAATTCCTATGCACCATACACTCCTTCTAAAATCTATGACCTCTTCTTTAATTATTGTTATGTGTATATGTGTGTGTGTGTCCTACTGAATTAATTTACTACTTCTCATATGTAGTGTATGTGTGTAGGGCTGACCACTTGGGATTGGACAACCAACAGGGGGCTTGCTCCTAGAGAAGACTGTTATTTCTTTCTATCCCTCCCTCTCTGGACTGCTCTTGCTCTCTCTCAGCAACTCTGAAAATGAGACTAGTTTGTTATTAAAATCTGAGGCAACTGCAAAGTTTTCTTTCCTTCTCAGCAGTGAACATATCTAGGGTTAGGGATTTTAAAATCACACTCATCCACATTGGCATGTCAAATGGTTTGTGTTTATATGACCATACCTGTTTTGTTTCTTTTAGATTCATTTCTGTCATATAGATAGAAAACAATACCTCACAGTTAGACATTCTGGTCCTCTTGATCTTAAAATCTGTTCATTTCCTATTCTAAAATGTTGGGTTCCACAGACTATGTTTAGTGGTTATGGTGTAGGTGTATGAACTGTGGTAGGGAATAGGGTTTTTTTTTTTTTTTTGCTGCATTTTGACCAGTTTTTTCTTTCTTTAACAGTCTCTATATGTTATAAAAACAAAGCTTACTTGATGAGGAGAAAGAGCTACACTTCATGGTGCAATGATTAGTATTTAGAATGCTGAAAATTCATAAATTATAATGGTTTGGAAAAGTGGCAGTAGGAGAGTCTCCTCTAGGCTCCATGACCTCACTAGCCCAGGGTACTTAGCTAAGTTTACAATACCGGTCATGAATTCTCTCCCGTTGAGGTGGTAACGAGTTCCAGTTAGATAACTGTTGGTTATCTCCAAGACCCAAGGACCACTATTGCTCCATTGGGAGTGTCTTGCCTAGCTGGTCATTTTGGTTTGTAGGCTTTACAGCTTGGCAGGACTATTGATTGCCTTTATCTCTTGACAGTTTTTATGTCCCCTTTGGAATCTATGAGAGCTAGTTCTCAGGAAGGAGGCTTCTGGGTAAGTTCCAGTTCAATGTCTAAAAGTCCTCTGTCTGAAGTGTGTGATTTCATAAAGAGTTTGGCTGTATCTTCAAGTTTTGGGATGCAACCAAGGACAGTGGCAATAGTCTATGTTATTCTTGGAGTATCTGGGATTCACCTGATTTAAAACCTTATAGAGGTTTTCCCATGCTTAGCACTAAGGCTTTTGCTTTTTTTTTTTTAGACATTTGGCTCTTATTTAAAGTATTATCCCACTGATTATATATGTATATATAAATATATAAAAAATGTATGTGCATATGTACATATATTCTATTTATTTATGTACATATACAATTTATATGTGTGTATATATTACATACATAAATCATATGTGAGTGCATACAAGTACACATACATGTATTTTAAAGTAAATATAAACCATGTCTTTTGCTTTTCAAATATCCTTAGTGTTATTTATCCCTCCTTTCATCCTCATCCTTAGTCTTCACTTACTGACATCTTCCTAGTTAATCCCCATCCCATCCTTTTACTTTCTCCCTTTATACAACATGTGTCTTACTGTAACCCTCTCTGGAGCTCCTTCTTTCCCTTCTCATTGTCCCATTTTAATTTCCTGGTTTAGCTGTGACTCTAGGTTACATATTCACATCTAATGGTCAAAGGCAGAACCCACAAATAACAGACAGCACATGGTATTTGTCTTTCTGAGTCTTGATTACCTATCTCACTCAGTATAGTATGCCCATCCATTTATCTACAAATTTCATTTCTTTTGCTTTACGGCTATATACAAAGCCATGGAGCCATTTATCCATTGATGGAGATTTAGGCGCTTCACATTTCCTATCTATTGTGAATAGGGACCATGAAGATGGATGAATAGATGTCTATGGAGCAGGATCTCAAGTCATGTGTGTATATGACAAGGATCATATGATAGATCTATTATTAGATTTTTCAAATTCCCCATGCAGTTGTTCATAATTGCTCCAATGGTTTGCAATTCTACCAACAGTAAATGAGGGTGGTGTATGTAAATACAGAACTTGGTTGAAAAAAACTTCAAGGAATCATATTATTTTTTAACCTAAAATTACATATAATGAATATAAGTATATGTGTTTTAAATAAAGTTATGCTACATGGGCTGACAGTGTTTTTCACAATAGCTATAGATCATGTCTTAGTAACTTTTTTATTGCCGTGACAAACACCCTGACCAAGGCAGCCCATAAATGAAAGCATTTAATATGGTGCATGCTGGGAGGTTCAGAGGATGAGTCACGATAATCATGGCAGGGAACATGGCAACATGAGGCATGGCATTAGAGCAGTAGCTGAGAACTTACATCTTATCTGCAAGTTCTAGACTCAGAGAGAGAGACTGAGCCTGTTATGGACCTTTGAAACCGCAAAGCCCACTCCCAGTGACACACCTCCATCAAACAAGCCACACCTCTTAATCCTTCCACACAAACAGTATCATAAACTAGGGACCAAGCATTCAGATATGTGAACGTATGAGGGCCATTTTCATTCAAACCACCACAGACCATCTACTAACAACAGTAAAAAATGAAAACACCCTTTCAGGTTGCTGGTCAGGGGAGTTCAAAAGACTCCTCCAAAATAGAGGCTATTGTTGTTGGCCTTGGTTGCCTCCCTGATTACGAAAGTAAGTTCCTATTGCTGAGGATACCATGCATTTTAGCATAGACTTGGAGGACTTGAAGCTGGATCTGACCTGAAAATGTCCTCCAGGGAATTAGCTTTTATAGTCCTGGAAGGTGCTATGTAAGTGGCCAGTGGAGGGAAAAGTAAAGAGTTTTAACCATCTGTGATACCTAAGAACTACAGTGGCCACCATACCAAGATATCTTTTAGATACAATAGTGACAGGTATGTCTTGGGAGTAGCTACCAGCTTTCGAATTGGATTTAACACCTATATAATAGGAAAGATTCATGCCTGGTACTGGGAATGTAGTAACCTATCTTGTGAAATCATGAACCTTAGAGGAGAACATACTACTGCCACTTTACTAAACCAGGAAAATTGCTAACTATACTCTAAACAGATGTTTTTATACTGAAATTAGGGTAGCTTTCACCCATTATCAAAGAGGCTTCTTTTTGCAGCAGACAGATACCATTACATAAAATCAAAATTGGTTGACTGTGGGTTTCCAAGACACAATAGACAAATTTAAAAAGAAACTTCAATGCAAAAGGCTCAGGGGACATTGCAGATGATAAGGGTAAAATGTAGATGAACAGTCTTATTATATAAGAAACACAGAGCCAAATGTAGAGTTAATAGCCCAAGAGGTCAGAGCAAGAGCTAAAAACCTTACCCTTTATTGTTGCTGTTTTCCTTTTCCTCAGCAAGAGGCCTATTTTTGTGTCTCTGTCTTTTTATTGACTTTTTGTTTTGTCTTTTTATTGGTTGTAAACCCAACCACATGACCTTCCTGTCACTGTCTGTCTATACAGACCTCTAGGTCTTTTATGGGTAGTGAGATTAAAGGCCTGTGTCTCCATGTTGGCTGTATCCTTGAACACAGAGAGATCCTCTTACCTCTGCTTATCATGTGATTGGGATTAAAGGTGTACACCACCACCACCCAGCTTCTGCTATGGCTTGCTATTAGCTCTGACCCCCAGGCAACTTTATTTATTAACATAGAAATAAAACCACATTTTAGTTCAAATAAAATAGCACCATATTTAAAGAGCAACAACTTGTTTGAAATGTTTTACATTGGTATAGACTTTAGTTTATTGATACAAGTTTAAACCTAATTTTGTTATATTATATATATATATATATATATATATATATATATATATATATATATATTTCTACTCTTATTTGAGGTATTATGTTTATGTAACTCATTTAGATTATAATAGATAATTAAAAATACAGATTAATATTTAGTCTTCTATGATAAATCAAACTTATAGTCATGTTAAGTTTTCTAGGTATACATAGATATATTTCACATAGACTTACCTAGACTGCTTAAAAAAATATATCAACTAGATATACAGGACCCATAAAAAGGTAATCACTAAACTTTGTTTGACAAAATGGTGATTTGGGTTCCTGCTTTGCAGAGGAAACTACCAGACATTCTACAGGACACTAAAAAAAGTAACAATGAGACTCTAGACCTATAGACTAAAGACAGATGCCCCAACTTTACAAAAACACTTTAGATGTCTATCCAGGCTGCCAGCTGTCTCTGTCTACTCTTGCAAGACTCCCAAAAGTTGCTTATATCCTTCTCCCATTTCTCAGGCAGTATTATATCCTTCTAAGGTCTTTGATGTAATTAAAAACTAAAAATAGTTATAATTTTCCTTAGTTATAATAAAAGATAAGTTAAATATAAAAACTTAAACTCACAAAAAATAGATAAGATATCTTCTTTAACTTTGCCAACACACTAGTTATTATAAATAGACTAGATATTATAACTATAAATCTTGTATGATCATTGCTTTTATATATAATTTTACTATATAAAAGTTAAAACTTTTTTCAAAAAAGCACTATAAGATGTTCTATATGTCAAATGTGTTACTCTGATTGGTTAATAAATAAAACACTAATTGGCCAATAGCCATACAAATATAAACAAAACAAACAAAAAAATCCTAAAAAATAAAAAACAGAGAAACACTGCCAGCTGCTGCTATAACAAACAAGATATAAGGTACTGATAAAATATGTGCCACATGACTACTTATAAATTATTAAATTAAATTAATTTAAAATATAAAAACAATTAACAAAAAGCCAAAGCCATTAGGCCAAACAGTTTAAATAATATAAATGTCTATGTGTTTATTTTGTAAGTGGACTGTCAAACTGCTGGGGCTTGGTGAGACCCCCCCCCAAAAAAAATCCTCTCTAACTGCAGTAAAAGACTGGAAGAGCGCCAGGCAGTGGTGGCACACGCCTTTAATCCCAGCACTCGGGAGGCAAAGCCAGGTGGATCTCTGTGAGTTCAAGGCCAGCCTGGTCTACCAAGTGAGTTCCAGGAAAGGTACAAAGCTACACAGAGAAACCCTGTCTCGAAAAACCAAAAAAACAACAACAAAAGACTGGAAGAGCTAGAGGAACAGATTATCTGTTGGAAGATGATGTCTTCTAGAAATAATAAGGATGCTACTTCCATGATACTTCAAACTACGGTTGCCTGAATAATTCCTAAAAATATGACACTATGAATAGACATGCTAGGGTAGAAGGTGTAAACTTCATGGGGCTCCACCCCTAGACAAAGAACTATCAGCAACTAATGATTCCTAAGAGTGAGAGAATTAGTTTTCTCCAGGGAGGTGCCTCTTAATTGGATACCTAAAACCAAATGCTCTAAAATCATATATTTACAAGCAACACTAAATATATTTAGAAGGCTGTATTTACATATTTACGTATCTATATAGATATGAAATCATGAATAATTTAAGAAAAAGAAATCATGAATTTGAAAAGGAGTAAGGAGGTATTAGAGGGAGAAGAGGGAAATGATGTAATTATATTTTATTTTTTAAAATTCCAAAAATACAACAAAAATCTCAGCTAGAATTATTTAAAAGGACAATATGAACTGTGTTCACCATTGTAAAAGCAAAAGTATGCATGGAATTACTGAAAAGATAGAAGGCTGAGATTTTAAATTATAAGAAAGAAGTACATACTTTTGAATTCAAATGCATAAGTACTTTTTCTTCACTCTTATGTCTAGTGGGGCAACTCAGATACAGAAAGACAAATGTCACATGGTCTCTTCCCTCTGCAATTTCTAGCTCCAAATTTTCAGATATGAATATGCAACATGGAGAATGCAGCAAAATATAAAAGAACCATAGTTTGGGAGGGCTTTGAGATGGCAATAGCAGTATATAAGTGATATGAAGTGGGATACAGGAAAAGGGGAAGGGAGAGGTGGGACAGTACATAAGGAGATGGATGGATGTGGGACATACAACACCAAAGTTATTTGATAAAGTCTAAAGGAATGATATTACCTGAAAGCCTCCTTCCTGATATCCAGCTTCCTTGGTACCACAAATCACTATGCAAGCTTCTAAAGGAGGAAAATAATTAATAGGTAAATACACAATCTTTGGAAATTAAAGAAAACTCTAGTTGGATGCAATAGAACAGCTATGTCAAAAGAAGAGGTGAGTGAGCCTTAAAACATAAATAGAAATTCTTTATGTTTTAATCCCTCAAGCCAGAAACACAAATAACTATTGATTGTATTGAATACCAAACTGATGTTATAGTCACCCAAATTGAATATTGTGTAGAAATGGAAAATACATATACATTGTGATATTGTGTTCCCCAATATATTGTACACCCTAATAAACTTATCGCAGGGGGGTCAGAGAACAGAACAGCCACTAGATACAGAGGCCAGAAAATGGTGGCACACACACCTTTAATCCTAGCATTCTGAAGGCAGAGATCCATCTGAATCTCTGTGAGTTCAAAGCCACACTGGAAACAGCCAGGAATGGTGACATACATCTTTAATGTCAGGAAGTGATGGCAGGAAGCAGAAAGGTATATAAGGCATGAGGACCAAGAACTAGAGCTGGTTAAGCTTTTAGGCTTTTAGCAGCAGTTCAGATAATATTCATTCCAGATGAGGACTCAGAGGCTTCCAGTTTGAGGAAACATGATCGGTTGGGAAGTTGGCGAGGTGAAGTTAGCTGTGGCCTGTTCTGTCTCTCTGATCTTTCAGCATTCACCCCAATTCCTACTTCTGGGTTTGTTTTTATTATTAAGACCTTTTAAGATTCATGCTAAAATACATAAACACAATAGAATAATTTTTTCAAACATAATGTGGAAAAATTATACTAAATAGTATATAGATTTTTTATTATATGAATTAAAGAATATGTTAATATTTAGTTAATATCACCAAAGAACTTTTTTCTTTAACATTGGTTTCAGTGTAAACAGCTTCACTGCTTGAACTTAAATCCTAAAAACAACTTCACTATTGCACTATCCTGGGTTGTGGTGATGCTGAATACAGACAAGAGGTCACTAGAGCTTACAGCCAAGTCTCACCCAACATCTGTGAGTCTGAATGTCACTGTTCTGGGGTGTGATAAAGCAGAATATAGAAAACAGTTCACGATGCCTTACAGCCGAGTCTGACCCACAATCTGTCAGTCTGAATGTCCCTGTTCTGGGGTGTGGTGGGGCAAAATATGGACAAGAGTCATTATACCTTACAGCCAAGTTGATCTGCCATATGTCAATCTGGATTTAATTCTTCTGGGGCATAGAGAGGCAAAGTAAGGACAAGAGTTCATGATGTCCTATAGCCAAATCTGTGCCACCATCTGTTGGTCTGGATTCAAGCTAAGAATAATTAATTCACATTTAAATATTTTAAGGAAATGAAAAAAAAAACATAAATGTTATATGACATAAAAATTATAGAAGTTCAAATCATTATATAGAAACAAAATATAAATATTTCTTCTCTCCTTTTTAGTATGCATAGGTAATAGCTCTTTAGCTTTAAAACATACAATATTTGCATTTTTGTGACCCATAAGATAGTGGCTATCCTTGTATATGTTGTCTATACCTATATAGGATGTCTTTTGATTCTTGGGTCCCTTTATGAGACACTGTTCACACTCATTTTTAGATCCATTTATAATGTAGTTCTTAAATAAATTATGCCCCTTTATGTATTTTTATATCAAACAAGTCAAATTAATCTTTAAATTAAAGGAAGAGATGGTGTTACTTGATTTTAGGACCTAGACATGGGACACTGTGTAGTACTTAGATTTCTAAAGTGCATTTGTTATTGTTTCTGAGGGTAGAAAATGAAGATGGGGGTTGTAGGCAGATCTCCTGGAGAAGTAGCTGACAGAAGCTACTATACAGGACACTGAGGTATAGCGGCATCAATGCTCCTAATCATCTGTAAACCCTACTACTTGCAACACTAACCTGCCACACAAAAGAGAAACTTTTATTTCCAACAAGTATCAATATGGGGACTCAAGGCTGCTCAACATGCTGAGACTAAGTGATGACTGAATATAATAATAATAATAATAATAATAATAATAATAATAATAATAATAAATAAGCAGGACACTTAACTTCCTCTAGCACTCAGGGAACATGACAGATGAGGGGACATGAAAATGTGTGAGAATTACAGGGAGAAGATCTCTGAAACATTATCTCCTGGGTATGATTCAGCCATTTCAGTCATGAACTCTGTGGGAGCCTGTGGGAGCCTGTGGGAGTCCAGCTCCTACCTTTCCCACATTTGTCAGGTTCATAAGAGAAGGAGAGAGGGATAAGAACTATTAGGTAGAAAGAGAGACCTAGCTGGTGAGAAGAAAGCCAGAAACACAGGATAACTTTGAGACGGCCTGGATCAATACCCAATGGCTTTTCCCATTTATTCAAAAGGACTTTTTATAACAATGCCAAGGGGTGGGGCAAAAGACCTCCCCCCTTGCAAGATTAAAGCACACCACACAGCCAAGTGTAGCCCCTTTCAAACACCTGGTAACCATGCTCATGGTCAAATCATCCACTTATGCAGCCCTACTGAGTAAAGCAAGCTCAGATTCTCAGACCCTGAGTAAGTTCTCACTAGAAAACCTCTGTGGATCTCTACAACGTCCCCTTCTTAATATTTTAAAGAGCTCCACAGACCCCTCAGACTGTGTATGTCTTAGGTCATCTTCTTTTTCACTAATCAGCCTTACCCATCTTTAAGATACAGTTTCCATCAAGCATACTCTGTCTTAAGTTGACAGCCATCTCTCACTACCAGCCTCTGGCAGAGGAAGGTATGGGGCTTAACTCTGTGCAGCCCTGAATCAGGTTCTCACTAAGAGCTTGCAAATAGCTGGAACTACCATAGCATTACTCCTGTTTGCTATGGCTGCCATAGATCCCAGTAAAGGAATAGAGGATGACCAAGATGGAATGTCCTTTTTGAATGGGACTAAGATGTCTATAAAAGCCTCAGTTTCACCAACCCCTTTTCTAAATCAATAAACTCTCAATTCAACTGCATCAAATAAATCAGTAATCTCCTGATGCAACTGCATCAAACCTAACAAATGATTCATCAATATCAACAGGTTAACATAATTCTAGCATGAATATTACTATACACAATTATAGTTCTCACAAACTTACATCCAAAATCTAAATCTCAATAGGACTATTTATACTTTACAAACTTCAGCAAACATCCAAAACTGATCTCTTAACAGAACTATTTACATTTTCTTCTAATAAGACAGAGGGTATATTAATATGAGTTAACATTAATCCACTCAAGCAAGGGACAAGAAAATTTTTTTAATTAAAGAGAGTGGGGAATATTAACTCCCCCTTTTCTTTATTATTTTCTAAGCTGCATCTTGAGACAGGTTAGAACAATCTCAAACCTCTATGTTTCTACACAAAACCAGGTCCATCCATTCCTGTATGACAGTTCCTTTCCAAACAGTTTGTGAATCACCACAGTTGATAAAGTTAATAAAAAAATATGTGCACCTACAAAACAGTTAATAAGCATCACAGTTGATAGAGTATATATATAAAAATTGTCCTATTTCTGATGTTTTCAAAAGTTCAAAAAGTCAATTCTGATAGCAGTCCCAAAGTTCAACTGACAGCCTAAGGTCAGGGCCTGGCTCATCAGCTGCCCTGAAGTCTTTGTATAACAGTCTAAGTCATAATAACTCTTATGCAAATAGTTCCAAACATAAGGAGTCCCATTACTCAAATTTGTTGCAGCGTCCCTGAATACAACAACTCAACTCAGTTCAAATAAGCATCTCTGAAACTTTTGTTCTTGGTTACAGCAGCATTTTATGGCAGTCTTCCCGAGGAACCTTTCCCCTGGGTGAAGCTGTTAGGTCCACAATAGCTGGCTGGTGCAGAGTCCTTTCAAAAGAGAACTTATAGTCAGCAAACAGAAACTGCACCTTTGACTGCTAGCTGTCAGCCCAGAGATTCTGTGTCTGGAGGCCCCCAGGCTCTCAACGACTTCCTATCACAAGGTTTCAAAGTAACCTCCAGCTGCTACAAGCTGCAGCTTTCAATTCAGTACCCTGATCCCAGAGGAAACCCAGTCACTATGAGCTGTGGCTCCTTCAGGTCCAGTTACCTACTCCACTGGCATCCCTGCTCCACAGGTAGACTCCTTTGTGTACTGCCCTGTTTTCATGAACAAACACCACTCCCAGTGTATCCACATGGCTCTGCCTCATTATGTTTCTGGGAACTCAGGCTGCTCTAGGTTTCAGCCTCTCTGCCATTCAGCTTGGAGCACGGCTCTGCGTCACCTCCACATTTGTCACTGCTCTTACATGTAGGGACACATCTCAACTGCCTGTATGTCTGCTGCCTCTCCCATGGCACCTCTGCTGGGCTCTAGCTGCCAGAGTCAGCTCGCTCTCTGCTGCACTCCAAGCTGATGCTGCTGCCACCTGCCATTCACCTCTATTGCGGCACAGCATCTCAACTTGACTCCTCACCTCAGATTCTTCTTGGCAGAATGCTTGCAGATCTTCACCACTTCTTCACACAGGGCAGCAGTCTCATCTCTGGAGGGCTACCAGTGTCTGCTGTTGTTGGAGGCTTATCTGAAGCCACTTGGATGGCTAAGTCCACAATGGCTGCTAGGTCCTGGATGCTGCTTTCTGCATCCCAGGTTCTACTTGTATTGGTGTGTGTGTGTGTGTGTGTGTGTGTGTGTGTGTGTGTGTGTGTCTACTCTTACTATAAGTGACTCTTTTGTTAAACCTTCACCATATCCCTAGACCTAAAGCTTATATTCTCTAATCTTCACCAAAACTTTCTACAACTTTAGAGAGAAAGAAACAGAGAAACATAGACATAAACAAAGGCAGAGAGAGATATTTGCTGCCTCCTAACTTTTCTACTAAGTTTTGCCACTCTGATTTGTATATATACAATTTTACTCCTAAAGAATAGAATACCACCACCTAAACTTTAATTCATAACAGGGCATATACCCTTGCTTCTACGGTGTCCCTTCCCTCTCTTATCCTTTGTAACTAAGTCCCACATTCTGGGGCCATCTGTAGGAGGCCATCTCCTACCTTTTCCAGGAGAGAGGGATAAGAAAAGCTTAGATAGAAAGAGAGACCTAGACAGTGAGAAGAAAGACAGAAATACAGGATACCTTTGGGAGGACCTGGAATAATACCCAACAGCCGTTTCCAAGTATTCAAAAGGGCTTTTTATAACAATGCCAAGGGGTGAGGCAAAATACTTCCCACTTGCAAGATCAAAGCATTACCACACAGCCAAATATAGACCCTTTCAAACACCTGATAACCATGCTTGTGGTCAAATCATCCCCTTATGCAGCCCTGCTGAGTAAAGCAAACTCAGATTCTTGGACCCTCAGTAAGTTCTCACTAGGAAACCTCTGTGGGTTTCCACTGATCTCCCAGAAGCTGTGTCAACTTCTTGGGGCCTCAGCACAGCCAGACCTGTCATCAATCAATCATGAATTAGAAAGGAACTTAAGAGGTCCTACTACTCTGTTGAGTTTTACTTAAGGTGCTGTGATTAAAAGTATATTGTGCAAAAGCCAGTTAAAGAAAAGAGGGTGTAGTTTGTTTCTCAATCTAAGGTTATAGCCTGTTTTTCAAGGAAGTCAAGGCAAGAACTTAAGCAGCTTGTCTGATCACACCTACCATCAGGAGCAGAAATAAGAGACATGAATGCTAATGCTCACTTGCTGGCATTCAGCTTGATTTCTCTGCTCTTATGCAGTTTAGGACTCTCAGCCCAGGGAATGGTGTCACCCACAACAGGCTGTCTTCTCACATTGCTCAAGGCTATTGCCCTCCCTCCAATAGGCTTGTTTACATGCCAACCCAATTTTGGCAATTCTGCATTGAGACTCTCTTCCCAAGTGATCCTAGCTCATTTCAATTTGAAAATTAAAGATAACTGTTACACCACCCTGTTAAAGTATTTCCTTATTCCCTGATAAAAACAGTCTGGGGAAAGGGCTATCATTAGTTGCATACTCAAAGATGAACCCTCCAGACTTCAGTGGATAGTTCCAAACCCATGGTCATGCAGACAACACTAGTTAAACTTGGTGCAAACCCACACAATCACAAAAAGGCATAGATGTTAAGAGATGAACTTGTTGGAAGGAAGGGAAATTGGCAGGATGGGAAGATAAAAGGAGATGGTACTGGGAGAGTAACTAGAAAGCATTAATATCACATTAGATAATTATGCTTCCCTAATTATCACATTACAAAGATATTTTTGCTTGATTTACAGTAAGATGGTTTTATTTCTTGGTCACATAGATACATAACTTGTCTCAAAAATTTATCTCTGGGTATATATAATGAATGATTTTTTTCTTTCCTAAACCAAATTTAATTTAAAAATATCAAGAGACATATACCAGAACAAAAACATCTATGTTGCCTACTATACAGAGAGAGTATGAGATAGCTAATATATTGACTGAAATGATGGTTTAAAAATTATTCATTCTACAATTTAATTGAAATGACATAAGGTATATTCTCTATGAAAAGCTGAAACAGGTATTGTATCTGACAAATTATACTCCCATAACTCCTCCAAGAAAACTTCTATGAGAATTCCTCCATTATTTAAGTGAGACACACATGGATACCAGTTAATATTGATATCTTAAAAGAAGCATTTTCTTAATCATAAGAAAATGTCCAGAGTTTAAAGTGTTGAGGCTCTGTCTCCAAGGACACTGACAATCATTTCTCTGTCTCATAACTGGAGGATTACTGTGCTTCCTCTTGGCCTCATCTATCAGTAAGAATGGTGTTCTTAGGGATTTGAGGGGAAATCTAATTGTAGATCTACTTTTCATGAAGTTTTTAATGTTTTCCACATAAACATATTAATAAACCACAACTTTTATTAATTTGAACTTCAAATCAATTAGAAATATCAATTAAAAGGAATGAGTTACTAAACTCAATGTTTTCTCCACTAGAAATTCAAAGGGATAGGCTATGAGGCAGATGGGTAAAAGATAAAAATAGTATAGTAACTGCATCATAAGGGATAAGCACATTTCTCTTCCAGTCCAGACAAAGTGAGATTCTAGCAAAATGTGGGATGAATAGAGATTGTATAGTTTCATTTTTATCATCAAAGCATAGCTGTGGCCTTGGAGTTTGCTAGCTGTACTTCACTTAGATATTGTTATAAAATATGAAGCATAGAAAAATGTTCAGAGAGTTATAATTTTATTGAATTCACATCACAGACAAAAGAAAATGGGGAAAAAACCCTGTACTGATTTGCTGGTATAGATTTCCTTCTAGATGCTATATGGAAATTCGTTCGTTAATATTTATCTTTGAACCATGTATATAAGATATTTTCTCAGCTTTTCACATTTCAGTTAGCATATGATGAATAAAACATTTTCCCTATCTTCAGTTTTATCCTGCACTGTATCTTTAATAGGATAACTAATTTGAATTTTCTTCTTAAGTCAAGGCTCCCTTTTCAAGATTTGAAATCCCTTACACTTTGCTTAATAATTTCCAGTCCTTTCATGTTTTAAGTATACTTTATCCTGTTCTTCATTTTGCTTGCTCTTTACACTTATGAAGAACATGAGTCTTATCCCATATTTTAATAAAAACTTCTCTCATAAGCATTTTTATGTAAAAGAGTAGCTTTAACTTAGTAGCCTAAAATGGAACTACCATATAGAAAAATTTAAAAAATGATTAAGGTAACTATATCCTTCTCATAAATACAAGCAACTATGCATACATGTTACAGGAATGTCTATCAGTTATGTGTAAAGGCTTTCAAAGATAACATCATAATTATTATTATAGAAAATATATTGGTCTTCAGAACCTGAACTATTACTAGATCCATATTTCATATTTTAAGATTTTTAAATTATCTGATTTTATTATTATTCCAAATTTTGTAATGTCTCTGTCTTTCCATATTTTGACTAATAAACTGTGACTGTCAAGTAACCTTCATTTTAATTGTAATTTCATAGAGCAAGATACATATTACAGTAAAAAGTTGCTGGCTTGCTCTTCTTTATTAATTATACCGAGATCTTTGTTACCTATGATTATTGGCCTGTAGTTAATTTGAGACATTTTATATTGTCACAAAATTACCTTTTTAACTATAGCAAGTATTAGTAAAATTATTTCTAGAATGTCAAATATAAAAGAAGTCTCTCTTAAGACACTGATGTAGGATGTAGGAAGCATATGTACACCATATTTGTGAGTGAGGATGGCATTGACTGGTAGGAGCGGCTTCAGGATAGGGTAAGAAAGGAATGGCAAAACTCAACATGCATATTTTTACAAAATGTGTGAAATTTGGGGTGTCCCTCCCTAGTAACTATCAGATAAGACTCCAGAAAGCGTCAGACATTTGGTGTATAACACAGAGCAGAGCTTCCTAAAATGGGAGACCCGAGAGTTAGGTGGAACCATGTTTTCTTAGACAAAACAGTAACTGAAGATGAGACTGGGAACACTGCAGACACACAGAAAGGCAGAGGAAGGGACAGAGAAACCTGGTCGAAATAGTGTTCCAGTAGATCGACTTTGACATCTGGGGGCTGTCAGGTTATACACCATCAACAAGTGTACTTCAAAGAACTGGGTCAGCAACCTAATTTCACAGTCCATCCAAAAAGCCTGCATTTCAGCCAGTTCTAAAGGACTCATAATATTCTTTTTCTTTTCAGAGTTCACAGCTGAAAGGCTAAATAGGCAAGCGTCTGTGGTTTGTTGGTTTCTCTTCTTTCACCAGCATTATGATCTGCTCAGTTACCTGTCTTTGCTCCTATGTGCTTGATCTGAAACTGCTTCTCCTTGTGTTGCCATGAAGATCATCATCTCTTCCTTCTTGATGTACTTTCCCACCATATCTCTATATTTCACATCAGTTCCCAGAATGCACTTGACCTGTTGGTATTTTTCTAGTATTGTTCACACCTGAACTCTCAAAGTACTGAATACTACAGTTTACTTCCCTGCTTCCCTAGGACCTGAGAATTAAAAGAGATCACATATAATTTACTAAAATAATATTTATTCTAAAGGCATTTATTTATTTCAAGTAGAAATTTTATAAGTACATTTCTTTACTTGCTTTTAACCTTTTCAAATCATTATTGGATGATAAATATTTTCAAGTAACTCCTGAATCATTAGAAAAAAAATTTTCAACCTTGTCAAGGCTGAGCATTTTATTTGGAGAACTGTGACTTGAGATGAATCACTCATCTTAAGTAGAAATTTTCAATTGTTTTATTTTGATTTTGGAGGGACTTATAATTTCAATAATTGAACTTGATTAGAGCTGACAGATAATTATCTGTTAATTAGAATTGCTATATTAGACTTCTAAAATTTTATTGTAACCTGTATTCTCGACATTTCTATGAGTGAGTCATATTAGCTGGTAAATTCTTCAATTCTTTAAAGGAAATTTTTGTGGAAAATTTTGGTAGCTTTGTGAATAGAAATAAATTATGCATGATCCAAAGAAAGTGATGGGTTCAGGTCCTGTTTTATTTAGTGTTGCTCATATGTATGTGTGTTATGACTGACCACTTGAGATTGAATAACCCATGAGGTACTTGTGCCTAGGGAAGACTGACTCCCCTTCACTCTGCAACCGTTAACTACCTGTACCAATTCCTCTTGGAGTAGGACCTTATGAGATTTCCCCCGTCCATGCTGCCATGTCAACTGGTGTTGTCACATGATTAGTTGAATTCTTCTTTGGACTGCCAGCTCACAAATAATGACATGGAGACTAGTTATTAATTAGGAAAGCTTGGCCTTTGCTTAGACTTGTCCCATTAGCTCTTAAAGCTTAAATTAACCCATTTTCTTTAATCTACATTCTGTCATGTGGCTTATTACCTCATCTCTCCATTCTGCCTATGCTGTTTTCCTGAGTCTGGTTGGCAACTCTGACCTTCTTCCAAGAGTCCCCTCTGTCTCTGGAAGTCCTGCCTAACCACTTTTTAGCTATTGGCTGTTCAGCTTTTTATTACACCAGTCTCAGCAATTCATTTCCACACAGTGTGAAAATATCCTCCAACATTTCTTTTTGTGTTCATCTGCAGGCTCCTCTGACCATATGAGACAATTGTTAAATGACTAGGCTACTGCTACTGGCTCTGCTTAGTGCATGGTGCGCTAGCGGCTGGCTCTGCCCAACTCGGTTCTGTGAGAGCCTAGTCTAATGTTGGTGGGTACTGGCCGGTAGGCACATTTATCTGCCCCAGCTCTTGGAATTCGTTGTGTCTGCCTGAAGCAGTACTTAGCACCCAGTGTTGCCTGAGCAAGTGCTTGGATGTACAGCAGGGCTTCTTATAAGGGCTGTGCCTCTGTATGCCTACATGAGTGACCACGTTCTTGGACCTTATGTAGATAGTAAAGCCTCCATGTTGGATGCCAATAAGGTGACCATATTTGACATTTGATAGGAACAGCTAGCCTATTACATAGAGAAAGCAGTACCTAACAGCACAGTCCTGGCCAATGGCTCTTATAATCTTTGTACACTCTTCCAAAATGCTCCCCAAATATTTGGCATAGTGAATGCATTATGGGTGTATCCATATTTGTTTTCATTAACTTGCAGAGACATAGAAAGTGGCTTCCTAATGTAATATGCTATAAGGCTACTTCATCTCTTGTATCCTGATTTCTCTCTTTCTCTCTCTCTCTCTCTCTGCATGTATATGTACATGCATCTGTGGATGAGCACAGGCATGTGTTAGGAAGGAAGAGAAGGTTTTGGAAACAACTCTTGGATCATCCTTTTCTATACAACTTCCCAAGTGGAAGTTCTTAGAAAGAACATATAACTGAATCCACTGCAACTTTGGCTTCCATGTCCTCCTGTCTTCTGAAACCACTTGTTCTCCCCCTCATAAAAATTTTCTTCTATCTCAGCCCACAAGGCCTCAATCACAAACAAAGTACTATAGGAAACTAAGGGAGGCTGGGAAAGGGAGAAGTGCCCTTCCCTATTGAAGAGCATGCCAACTGGTTGTTCCATGTCAGACACTCAGCCTTGATAGCACTAGACAGACCAAACAGGGCAAGATGTGTTTAGGACTAGATATGTCTGTATCTATACATATACACATGCAATAGTGATTAGTGACAAAAGAGACCATGAACTTGAAGGAGACTAGGAGGGGATTTGCAGAGGGAGGAAAGGAAAGGGGGAAATGTTGTAATTAAATCATAATCTCAAAAAAAGAAGAAAAAAATGAATTCACCAATCCCACTTCTATAGACGTTTTCTGAAAAATCCAATTCACTCTTTTAAACTAAGTTTATCCTCACAGCTTTTAGTAATCCTTCAGACCAGCTCAAATGAAATTAAATGTTCTCACTCAAAGATCAGTGAGCATAACTCTATGCCTACTGGACTGGAGCCTGTTATACTTGGACTCTAAGCTCACAGAGGGTAGAACATTTCTCATTCATCCCTATATCTCCTTCAAATATTAGTGCTTCCCGAAATTATTAGGACAGATATGTGCTTTGTATTTTCTTCATGATGTTTATTGCTCAAATAGCCTTAAGAAAAAACTAAAAGGTTGTAATATGATCAAAGCAGATGGTTGTATATTGTATGAAATCTCAAAGACTTGATAAAAGTCTATTAAATTTTTTATTTCTTATAACTTTGGTTTTGTCACCTATAAGATAGTACATTAATATCTATCCACATTATGTGCTCATAGTGTTTAGACATATAAATATTCTAACATGAAACATTCATTTATCATTTGCTTTTTAAAAAACTAATTTCCTGTTTCTGCTAACATATTAAGTAGTTAAGAAGAGAGTTTCTGAAAAATAGCATATCTAAAGATTTTCCTTGGCCAGAGTTTTTTGTTTTGGTTTTGTAGTAGGGAATTACAAAGCAGTCAATGTATGTAACTGATAAATAGATATATTTTAAGATGCATATATTAAAATCTACATATCAGTCATAAAAGTGATGGTAAAATACAATCTATAAATTTGATTATTTTGAATGCAGAAAAATATTTTCTTTTTTTTTCTAATACTATATAATATAAAAATTCTCATTCAGAAGGTGAACTGTAACAAATGGAGCAGAAAGAATTTCATTACTTGACATAAAACTTCTACAATAAAAGCAGAAATTGTCATTGTGCTGGTCAGAACCTAACTCAACTATCTATTTACATATCCAAAACTCATTTGGGGTCTTTTAACTATGTCCTCCATTATCTTTTTTAATATAAATATATATGAAAATTTTATAATGAAATATTCATAGGATTATTATTTTTCTCATAAGATTACTATAATTAAATAAAAGAGATTGTTATTAATTAAAATTCAAAATAAATTTCAAATTATTTTAAAATTAGAATATACATTTGTCCATTTTTAAATAAGCAGATTTTTTTTTTTCCTTTTTGCTTTTTGAGACAGGGTTTCTCTGTGTAGCTTTGCGCCTTTTCTGGAACTTGCTCTGTAGTCCAGGCTGGCCTCGAACTCACAGAGATCCGCCTCTGCTTCCCAAGTGCTGGGATTAAAGGCGTGTGCCACCAAGCAGGGCTCAGAACTAAGTCCTTTAAAAATTGCTCAGTTTTAAAGGGATAAATGAGTCCATCTTAGGAGGTGGTTTGGGGATTACTATTTTTATGGTGCCAACAGATATAACTACATTGTTAATTTTCAGCAAATATTTTGCTGGTATTATTTATTTTGAGCATGTTAAGAAATAAAATAACCACTGGAGTTTGTCCATTTGGTTTGACAAGAGGGACCAGCCTGCACGTCATGATCATCCGTTTCCGCTGAATTTTGAAAGAATGTGTGCTAAAGTTGGTGAAATCTTTAACAAGTTCTATGTTAATGAAAATATTCCCCAGATGGTCTAAAGCAGTTTTCATTGAAAGAGGAGGATAAGCCACTTCTAAACCTTGCTGCTCTACCCTAAGGATGGATGAGGAATCCTGTCCTCACCCACCCCTACAGTTCTTTTTATTATGCAATCATTTCCCACAGGAATAAGACTTCATGGTGGTCTAGGCACAAATAAGGGAAAGGAGGAAGGTAGAAACAGGAAAGAGAACTAAAGAAATGAACCGACTGACAAAACAGTGGGTACAAGGCACGACCCTCATTCACCTGAATCCGTAAGAGCGATTGCTACGGAGGATGCAGCTTTGAAGTGATGCTGCCTGCATTTTGCTTAGACCCGCACCTATTACCAATCTTTTTCCACATGTATACTTTTCCTTGCATAAATAAGTAAATGTGCAGAAACAACCTCACTCTCTTGTTTGTTACAAAACATTAAATTCTCATTCAAATAATCTCACCCTTTTTATATTTAAAATACATGCTTGCCTGCTTGAGTAGGGGAGATGAGGGAGTCACCAAAAATATGCCATATATTTTTGTTAATTTCAGTGCTTCTGATAGCTAATCTAGCTCCCACTCTGATTGTTATTGTGCTTTAGGAAAAGATGGAGTGAGTATGATTGGTCAAGAGAGAAAATACTGGTAACTGTGAAATAAAGTAGGCTTATATACACAGACAGGGCAGTGACTACTTTCCTATAATTGAAGTCCCCCACAAACAGATGGAGCTCTGATGATCTCTGAGGCAGCATTTCATAATTGTCCTCTTTGCTGAAGATCACAGAATACTCTCCAAATATTACTTGGTACCTACTTGTTCCTGTACAAAATTAGATTGCTCAGAACCTATTTCTCATGCTGCTCTGTTATTGACTTGATTCAGGAAATGGTGTTCTCGCAATGGCACAGTCTGAGCTCTCAAGGAGCCCCTGGTGCCTTTTCAATTATTTCTGTTAAAAAATAAGGCTCTGCCTCTTATGTGGAACAGTTTTAGGATTTATCTGAGGGTACATGGCAGCTGATAAATCACTGCATGTTAAAACAACCATACAGAAACAGTGACTTCGAAGTCAAGCAATCTTTTGAAAATTCAATAAAGCACCACAAAAATATAATCCTTCAAAAGAGTTGAATTTTTCTAAGTCATTTTTATTAAGAAAATGAAAAGAAATGAAATAGATCCTTTTTACAAAGTCAAGAATAATCTTTCCAATTTGATTACTACTGATGACCTTCTCCGAAGGCCATCCAGAAACCCAGAAGGATTAAAGGTACTGTGGCCTGAGAACTTATCTCTGCCTTACAGAGTTGTTGTCCTACAAAGTACAATCAAATTATCACAAGCAAAGCTATTTCACGAGTGAATTTTTCATAGGGCATTTCCTTCTATAACTGCAAGTCTTCAAGAACCTGAAGCCATCTGCTCTTCCTGTGGCATTATTAGGACTCACTTTGGGCACCGGAATATGAAGAAAGGGAATGCTGGACATTTTGAGACAGAGTCTGATTTCTGATGCTTTTGCCTTTTACTGTTTTCCTTGTTCATGAGATGGAGCTGAACTGTGCTGAAATGTCTGCTTCCATAAATTGCACAAACCAGACCAATTGGATTGGGAAGTCATCACTTTTGAAGAATGAGATGGAATCAAGATTGCCTAAAATATCTAATTGATGCCCCATATACTATTGTAATTTAAGATTACTTTCTTTTAATTTAAAGAGATGCTAGCTGTTTCCATGCGTTCATGTTCGATGAGTTTGTTGTTATTTGAAAGTTGAATTTAATTGGGGAAATTGAAATACTCCAGTAGATTTCTTTTTTGTTGTTGTTGTTGTTGTTGTTGTTATCATTTTGTTTTGTTTTTTCAAGGCAGGGTTTCTCTCTGTTGTTTTGGTGCCTGTCTTGGAGCTCACTCTGTAGACCAGACTGGCCTCAAACTCACAGAAATCCACCTGGCTCTGCCTCCTGAATGATGGGATTAAAGGTGTGTACCACCACGGCCCAGCTGCAGTACAGTTCTTAATCATACCAAATGGCTGTTCTGATTCTGTAATGTCATGACAGAAAAGGGAGAGGGAGATTACTATGCTAGTCTTTATTCTTTTGGATTTGTACAGAACTTTGTAACCAACAGTGAGGTAATTAGCAATTCTAATGGTTGCCTTATCAAAGGAAATTTTAAAAAATAGTATAAAATATTTTCTTTCTTCTCTGAAGGAAAAGTAACTGAAGAAATTTAACTTCAACCAAACTCTATTGCAAATCTCAGTTTTATTTAAGCCCCAGTAATACATATTGCAATCCAAACTATTCATTTATTTAGATAGTTAAAATAGAAAATAGGATCACATCTTGTTTATGGGCCAGATTATTTAATAAGCTTAGAATAAAAATTAATCTTTCTTAGTGTAAAGTGTTAGAACATTTACATAAAGATATTAAGCAGAGAAAATGTAGAATTATAATAAGCAATCATTAAGTTCTATCACCATTAATTCTCAGCTCTCAGTAAAATAGAAATGACCATATGGTCTGACATGAGATATCCTTCCTTGTACCAGATTCATGCGTCACAGTAAAGCAAGATAGAGAGGGAATAAGGTTGGGATAACTAACACTGAAGACCTTCTGAAAAGATCATAGAAGCTTCCTAAAAAATGAACATACAATGTATAGAAAGTATTTAAATGATAATGGCAACAATGCTCCATTAGACACCACAGGCTAACACAAAGCACAGTGCCAGCCAGGAATAGGCTGCCTCTCTCTGGTTATTTTTGTTTCTTTGTTTGTTTTTGTTTGTTTGATTAGGTTTTTGTTGTTGTTGTTGTTGTTTTGTTGGTTTTTTTTTTTTTTTTGCTTAAATTTGTGTCTCATCACTTTTTTCATGATAAGTTCTTTTTCTTATGCAATCATGTAGAGTTGTAAATACCTGTTATAGTAGAAAAATGACCAGGCATATCTCGTTGCCTTCTTTGAATAGCCAAATCAAAGTGATACCTGAAATCTGGTCTCATGAGTGCCTATGAGGACAATATGGTGAAATGTTGTGTGTTATTTGTTCTGATCTTCCTGGGAAGTATAATGAGGAATTCTGATGCCGCACGCTTTGTCCCATGGTAGCTATTAACAGGCTCTGCTGTCCCTTTCTATTTCCATTATTATCAAATAATCTTTCTGGAAAAGCTGCTGTTCCTCCAGGAAGCCATCTTCCCTTGCTTGAGATAACAGTGTATCTGCAATTACAGGACACGCAGGTGTTGCTTGGCATCTTATGGAATCACACAGATCGTTCCTTTTAAGCAAGTCATTTACAAAGCATCTGTAGACAGCTGACACATCTCTAATGGATTCTGCAGAAGCCTGTCATTTGCTTTACTCTAGCTCTTCAGGGAATTGCCCTCAGTCTCCTCACATGTTCTCTCAGAATGGAGTGTTATATCTACATCTGTGCCAGTTTCAAATTTGACTTTATATTTTTTCTTGTACAAAAATAGTTAGTTTGTGAATGTATATGGTGCTCAGAGGTTCTTCAGTGGAAATGATGCTTCAGCTTTCTAGTTAGGCGTCTTTGTGAACATGCATCCACATCCATGTAAAAATCACTCCAATATTAATAAACTATAATTTGGGAAGTCTAAATTATGAATTTCTGGTTATGTTACAGAGTTTTTGTTTGTACATGATCAGTCATGGCCCTATCTCTGTTTTCCTAAACTGGTTTTCACTAAGTCATTCTAAATGTAGATAAAATTCACACATACTCCATTTCCATTACTGGGTATTTTACATATTAACTAGGAGATCAGGAGAAAGCCAATCTTTATAATAATAAATTACAAGTAGTATTACATACAAGTAAGAAGGCTAAAATGATCTTAAATACTGATCATTTTCTCAACTCTCATAACAGAAAATCTTCCTCCTCCATACTCCTCCAAGCAGACAATGCTCCTGTTTTCCTAAGGGGAAGCCTTTTCATATGTGCCTGGTGCTTTTAGTTCACACTGTTCCTTCAACCAAGTTAACTGAAATTTGGCTATTAAATAGTTTCTTTATAGTTATAGGTTTATTATAAACCCTCAGATTTTAATTATTTATTTTATTATTATTCCTCACACTGCATCTTTTACTTGCTTTTAAAATATTTTAATCAACAAGTATGCATTAGAGAAATATATATATATATATATATATATATATATATATATATATATATATATATATATAACATAGAGTGGCCCATTTGAAAAGAAACTTTTGATGACATCAAACCTATTCACAGTTTTATATAACCACTGCATCCATATTGTTAAAAAACAACAACAAAAAAAAACACAAAAAACAAAACAAAACAAAAAACCACCTCTCCTCAAAAGTTTCAGAAATGAACCAGGCAGTGGTGGCATATGCCTTTAATTCCAGCACTTGGGAGGCAGAGCCAGGTGAATCTCACTGAGTTCAAGACCAGCCTGGTCTACACAATGAGATCCAGGAAATGCTTCAAAGCTACACAGAGAAACCCTGTCTCAAAAAAACAAGTTTCAGAGACAGCTACACTTACATATTATTAAGTTGTGTGTGTGTATGTGTGTGTGTGTGTGTGTGTGTGTGTGTGTGTGTGTGTGTGTTTGTGGTTTTTTTTATTTAAGAATCATGTACTATCAGAATTCTTAGTCTGCCATTTTTATTCATGACATTGATCATAGATTTTATACTTTATTGGTGTGGCATCATACATATGTATTATTTTGTGTCACATGTATTTCTTTTGTTATGCTTGTCAAGAGACATGAATGATTTAGTGTATAAAAATACTTCATTTTATTGTTATATTAATTTTACACATGTATGTATTCTACTTTGTACATAAAATAGTTTCCTCAATGTCTTTCTCTATTTCTTTATTTTTGATGTTTGTACTGATTTCTGACTTTTCTCTTACATTAATAATGCTCCTGAGAAATTGTTGCATAAGTATCTGTCTTCATTTCTTTGGAATATTTATTTGGAAATGGAATTGTTGAGCCACATATTAATAATATGTCTAAATTTTTGAGGAACTGTCTAAATTAACTCAGCATATTTTACATTCCCGCTAGCAGTATATGAGTGTTTGTACATGCCTGCTAACACATTTTATTAATTCAGTCAATTAAGTTAGTGAATCAATTCATTGACATCCTCGTGGACGTGAAGCATCATATTTGTGACTTTAATTTGCATTTCTTATTTAATGATACTGAGTATTTTTCTTGTAGATTTTAAATTTTTGTAAGCATTCATTTGAGAAGTATTTCTCCTTTCTTCATTTCTTTTGTGAGGAGAAGCTTATCTCTCTACTTACAAAACTCTGGATGCAAGAAGTTTATATACTACATATTATTTATAATTAAACTCTCCAGCTCTATAGATTACCTTTTCAGTCTCTTGAGGATGTCTCAGGACACATGAATTCATCAGTTTTTCATTTAGTTTTATTGTTATATATGAGAGTCCGAGGTCACGAAGAAGTATTCCTGTGTTTTCTTCTGAGGGTTTATAGTTTTACCACCTGTATTAAGATTGTTGATCTATTTGAATGAATGTCCATAGGTGTTATGAGATAAGGATCCTATTTCATAGATTACCGTAGCTCTCAACCTTTGTCACAGTAAGTTCTTAATGCAGCAGGTGGTAGTTAACAGAGAAACCAGCAACTGGTAAAACGAAAGAGAACAAGTGACAGTGGGCATTTCTAATGGGGACAGTTATTAAATAGCTCCTCCCGGACATGCAAACCGTAGAGCACATCCCAGAAGAGAACTGGGAGACGGAAACAGCAGGAGGTTCAGGAAGACTTGTGCAAAGCCGTGCCTTTTGGGCATGTTAAGAGCTGCTGCACCCAGGAATCACAGTAGCTTTAGTTGCTTGCAGAAGACCTGCAGAATATCAATTCACTCAAAATTCCAGCAAGGAAAATAAATGAGCTCGTGAAGCCCTATCAATGATGCAGCAGCTATTGGCAGTTGATGGCAACTAAAGGAGAGTCAGTTTTATTCAGGGATGTTGTCCTTGATTACTATGCTCTGAGATATAACCTTACATCTGCACATATAAGCAGCACTGACTGTCCTCAGTGGACTAAAAGAGGATATGAAAATGGCAGTGGCTTGTGGAGGAGGACAGTGGGAGCTGAGTAGGATCCTCAATAAATAAATAAATAAATAAATGTGTTTAAATAAAAAGAAGGGAAATAATTGTTACTAAGGATGTGTGTGTGGGGGGAAGGAACCCTGATTCACTGTTAGTGGGAGTGTAAACTGGTGTAACACTATAGAAACTGGTTTGGAGGATGCTCAAAAATGAAAAACAACTACCATATAGAGCTGAAGAGATGGCTCACTGGTTAATAGCACATACTATTCAGACAGAGATCAGTTCTGAACACTCAGGTTCTCAATAGCCTATGTACTATTGCTCCAGGAGGATCTGATTCCTCTGTCCTCCTCAGACACCTGTACTCTAGTGAACATGTCAAAATATGAGCTTGCTTGTGTATGTGCAGAAAGAGTGAGAGAGAGAGAGAGAGAGAGAGAGAGAGAGAGAGAGAGAGAGAGAGAGAAGAAAAACAGAGAGATGGAGACAGAGACAGAAGCAGAGACTAAAAACTAAAATAAACATCTATAAAGGAAAAAAAGAGGAGCTACCATATGACCTCACTTAGATCATTTCTAAGCATATCTGAAGGTCTCAAAATCAACATATCACAGAGATACTTGAACATCCACATTTATCACTGATCACACAGTGAGTCATAACTTGGAATCAGCCCAGATGTTAATCCACATGTTAATGGATAATGAAAATGTGATGTATATATACTATGGAATTCTACGCAGTCATAAAGAAAATTCAAATTGTGAAACTTGAAGGAAAATGGGTGGACCTGGACAAAATAACATATAAAGTAAGATCGTCAAAGTCCAGGCAGACAGAGACTGAATGTCCTCTCTCATATGCAGATGCTAGTTTCTAATTTCAATATGTGCATTTATGTGGGAGACACAAGAGGTAACAGCCAAGGAAATAGAAAGACATGTATGAGAAGAAAAAAAAATAAGAAGTTTTTAAAGAAGGTGTGGGGGACATAATGGAATATATGTGGTGTGAAAGTGAAAGATAGATATTGGAATGATGTAAGTGAGAGGAGCAGTGTCCATATAAAAGTAAACCTCAATATTTCAGACAGAAAATAAATTCCTTCTAGCATTTGCAATAATTTGAAGGGACAAATACTCATTCCCAGTGATGTTTAAAATACAAGAATATGAATTTCTGTAAAATAGAAGCATTTTTCATTCTCTGATAACATGGACCAGTCTGCAAGTCTAAGTTGTCAAGACAAATGTGAGAATTGGCATTTTGAGGAACTTATGGTAACAAAACGTTTAGGTACTTGAAGATCTCATCCTGAGTTTACAGTAATGCTTGGGAAGGCTATGGAGCCTTCAGGAGGCACAGGATTACTGTAGGGTAGGAAGTATGTACCTGGGAGAAGCTTTTTTAGAGTTTATAGATTTGTCCAGCTTCCAACTTGCAATCTGCATCTTTTGTGTCACTGAGATGTGAGCCCTCAGTTTCCTGCTGTGGCGGCTGGCTCTCATGTATCCCCCTCCAGTTTGAACTTTCCCTTTGAAACCACAATCTGAATCCTAATTTCTCCATAAGTTGCTTTTGGTCATGGAATTTTATCACAGCAATTAAAAGTAGCTAACATGGGAGAAAATCATTATTAACTCCTTTCTCCTATGATTGCCTCTCTTCACTCCTTTCATACTAAAGGCCTGTTCCTTGTCACTCATCTTCCTATCCACTATTTTGCAAAGTCCCTAACCTCAAATAAGGGTTCCATTAGCTGGATTACCATAATTCTCCCAAATACTTTTATTCACTTAGATTGTGGGCATCATTGTAAGGAAGGAAACAAAGACTAGAATTGTCTTTATTCCTCTCTCTGTCAGTATCTGTCTGTAACCTAAAGCACATATTCCCTTTCCATTCAAACAGAAAACACAGTAACTTTATAATGATTCTTAGTTGTTTCTGTTTCCAGATACAGTAGATAATCATCAGCCATGCTACTTTTCCTCTATGAAGTTACCAAAGACACAGAATTGACAAATAACTAGTAAATGTTTCTAAAGGAAATTCAGGACAAGGAGACAGTGTAGCTCTTAATACAATCATTTGGTATCCATAGATAGTGCAACTCTGAGCCTTCCTTAGAGAAGCTTCATTTGTTGCAGATAGTTTTTATTTCAGAGATACACAGTAAATATTAACAGAATAAGAAATATCTGAGTGCTCAGCTCAAAGTGGGGCATCAGGATTACAACTCTTCACCTAAGGTTTGGGCTGAGGGATTATCATGGAATAGTGGGGGGAAAAACTGTATTATCCAGAAGGAGTCAACGTCTGTAGCAAAACATATTGTCTGGACATGGCAGGACCATTTCACACATAAGTTAACAGAAACTTAACCTGTGTTCACAAGACTTTCATAACATCAAACTAGCTATAATTCTAGCAAGGACTGGGAAGAAATCACCCCATTTTAGGATTATGGGAGTTGGGGAGCCAGTGTTCTTGAGAGATGTAGGCCCTGAGAGGCGAGCCATGCTCCCACAGATGGTCCCACTGGCATGCACATACATAAAGCAGTAAATAGATTTAGTGATTCAGTGAGTATTAAAAAAAAAAACAAAAAAACAAGCACATAAAGTTGGGAGAAAAAAGTGAGGGGTGTAATGGAGGTATAGGAAGGTGATTAAAATTGATGAAAATACAGTATATGCATGTATACATAATAGAAAAATATTAAAAATAAAGTTCAACAAGTAAAATGTATGCATAATTTTAAAACTTCATCACCATTTAGTTGAATAAGGGAAATAAAAATACATTTAACAGGTTTTCTCTCACCACTGTCCAGTTTTATTTCACTATCTTATGTGAGAAAGAAGCCAGCTGTTCTGTAATTGAATTACTTATAACAATAATACTCCATGAGATGACATTTACTGTCTATTATTTCCCATTGTTCCTTACATTAAAACTTTGAACCAACATCTTGTTCTCTGAGAGTGGCGCATGCCTTTAATCCCAGCACTTGGGAGGCAGAGGCAGGCAGATCTCTGTGAGTTCGAGGCTATCCTGGTCTCCAAAGTGAGTTCCAGGTGCAAAGCTACACAAAGAAACCCTGTCTCAAAAAACTAAAGAAAAAAATTAAAAAAATAAAAAGAAATACAATACCCAATCACCATTACATGTCAAAATAAGAGTTAACCCACCACTTTCTACTTCTCTCTCTCTAATTCAGAAAAGTGTGTGTGTGTGTGTGTGTGTGTGTGTGTGTGTGTGTGTGTGTGTGTGCATTCACTGTGATTCTTTAGTCAAACAGTTAATTGGTATTGATACATGGCTCTAATTTAATTTCCACTCACATTTTAGTTCTCATCACTGATTAGGAATCTTTTGTGTTAATAATTTATTGGTTCATTCATTAAACTCAATCCTCATATAGATTTTGGGGTTTTCACAGGACCTATAATCTTTCACTACTGATAGTAAACAGTCATTCCCTTAGGTCTGTCTGCCCTTTTTAGGTGGCCCCATGTTATGGCAGAGTTCAACTACAAGTGAAGAAATCCTGTCTTTCGTCATTTCTGGATTAATATAGCCATACACCATAGGATTTGTAATTTGACATGTGGAATCACAGCTAGAAGGACCCAATGTGTGGACATGCCGGTAGACTTCTTACCAGTGTTCCTACCTTTAATCAAGCCATGGAAGGAGGGTCAGGAAGATGCAATGCTTTACTCTAGTTCATGACTCTTATGAGTGATGCTGACATCGAAAGGATGTCTCTACTGAATGACCTTCTATGCCTCTCTTTTTAGTCCCTTGCAGAGCAGCAGTCCGAATGGGAACACATACCACAGCTGGCTCCACGGTTGCTGGTACTCACTCTTCCATCCTCTCCATGCCCTTGGCAGTCTGTGTTTAAATGTCGAAAAGTATCAGTTCCTCTATTTGTTCTCCATGCTCTGTTTTCCAGGGAATCAGCTCTAAGACACTTGACATTTGAAAGTGATCTTCTTTTCCCAACTTCTCTTCATTATGACATTAGTAAGTAAGCAAGTTTTTAATATTAACTAGAAAATAACATGAATTTGAATGTATGGCTTAAATATCACAAAGTATACTTTTTAGTTGATTGGCTCCCTGTTTGAGAATTTAAAAAGGGAGGGATAGGTGATTTAGCTTGAATTATAGCTAGTGCAATAGGTGGAATAGGGCCCCTTCATGTGAACTTTGGTGTATGTTATATTTCATTCATGTTTTGTGCAGCTTTGCTAATATGTGAAATTGAGCTCAGGTGAGTCACAGATGCATCCACTTTCTCTTTAGTTCTACCCTGTGGAATGCTTTCTCAGAGCCCTGTTCAAAGAAACAAAGCTAAAGGTCTTATGGTGATATTTTATTTGTACTGAAATGTGATTTTATTTGTATGTTAAAAAAGTTGCCTTGGGGTCAGAGCAAGCTATAGCAGAAGCTGGGCTGTGGTGGTTGCTCACCTTTAATCTCAGCATCTGGGAGGCAGAGCTATGCAGATCTCTGTATGTTCAAGGATACAACCAGCATGGCAACACATGCCTTTAATCTCAATACCAACCATAGAAGACCTGGAGGTCTGTACAGACAGGCAGTGATGAGGAGGTCATGTGGCTGGGTTCACAACCAATGAGAAGGCAGAACAGAAAGTCTATAAAAAGACAGGACATGGGAAGTAGGCCTCTTGCAGAGAGGAAAGGCAGCAGCAGCATTGAAGGGTAAAGTATTCAGCTCTCAGCTATTGCTCTGACCTCTTGGCTATTAACTCTGTATTTGACTCTGTGTTTCTTATTTAACAGGACAGTTACAACTACAGGGTCCTGCTGCATGGCAGTTCCTAAAGATAAAAATTGTCACACACGTCACTTACAAATGAGAAATTTGTGATCAATGCACAGAAGTGAAAAACCACTAGATAACTGCTTCAAAACTGCGTAGCATTTTAATTTGAGCGTTTGAGGTAGCAGTTTGTTCCTGAAGTGGCTTTTTGATTTATAGAATTCTCTCTAAATCATGTTGAATATAGGCTTTCAAAATAGTCATCATTGCTCTGTTCCCCACTGTGAGAATATTCATCAGCTCTGCATGCAGTCATGTGCTATGATGGCCTTTTTTTGTCAAGGTGCCTACAAGTTCATTAAAAATCTTAAAATGAGTATTCTGTGACAATTTGCAGTTTTTGTAAAATTAGCCTACATGTGATTTAGAATACGTAGTGGAATTATAAGTTTTGCCCAAGTGGAAGCCAATCTTTGGGTCTAATCTTATCTACCCTCAACATTTTTCTGTCATTTGTCCCAAGAAAATTCAGAAGTACCAGTGACTGCATTCAAATATGTTGCTGACTTCACCTATGTATTATCCATTTCAGAGGCTCCCTTCCCAGCTCTCAGACTTCTTATGAGGCTTCATAGATTATTCTTTCTGTGTTATTCAAGACATCATTAACTTATTTAATTATGTAAAAATATCATTCTCTTTTCCTCACATTTTAAGAATATTTTTCAATTGTATCAGAATATCGTAATTCCATTTGACATTTTCAAAATATATCCTATACACTTCAATATTCCCAGTTTTTCTTACCAAAATTTCTGTTGTCTTTGTTCAAAATCAATCAATCTAACAATTAAAATATTCTCCATGTGATGTTTTGGCCTCCCTCCTATCCTGAATGTTATATTCTCTGACACTTTTTCACCTCATACATACATATGTGCATATACAAATATATATGAACCTTAAAATTAGTAATCTATGTTCTTTTTAATTGAAAGTAGATTTTCTTAATATACAATGTATTATGATTATTGTTTCCTCTCTCTCAGCTCTTCTCAGATCCTCCCTACTTTCCCTAACTACCCAAATCCATACCTTTTGTTTCTCTTTCTTATCATGATAGAAATTGACATCTAAATGAATAATTATAATAGTAATAGTAATAATATAAAATTAGATAACATAGAAATAAACAATAACAGTACAAAACAAACAAGAAATAAAGCCAGAGGGGAAAAAAATCTCAAGAGACACATGCAGCTGCAGAGTACACATTTGCACACAACAGAAATTCCACGAAAACACAAAACTGGAAATCATAATATATAACCAAAGGATCTGTAAGAATCAAAAAAACATGACAAAGTATTAAGACAAAGAATCTCTCAGTGCCATTGAGTTCATTTTGTGTTGGCCATCTACCCCATCAGTCCAAGACTGGTGTAGGCCCAGTGCATGCTGTCACAGTCTCTATGAGTTCATGTGTGCATCGGTCCTGCTGTGTTATTTCATTTTTAATGGCTGAGTTATATTCCATTTTATAAATGTACCTCTTTTTCATTATTCATTAATCCACTGGTAGACATCTAGGCTATTTCCATTTTTCTGGCTGTTACAAACAGAGCAGCCATGCACATGATTAAGCAAGTGTCTGTGTTGTAGCATATAGAGTCCTTTGGATTTATTCCCAATAGCAGGATCTTGAAGTACATCTATTTCCAGCTTCCTGAGGAACAGTCACACTGATTTCTATGTTGGCTGTACAAACTTGCACTCCCACTGCTAATGGATGTCTTCTCTTTTACTGTGAACACTTGCCTATGTGAGATAGCATTTGTTTCATTAATCTTAGCTATTTTGATGAGTATAAGATAAAAATCTCAAAAAAGCTTTGATTTGCATTTCCCTGATGACTATGTTGACCATTTCTTTAACTGCTACTTAGCCACTTGTGTTTCCTCTTTTGGGAATACTCTATTCAGATCAGTACCCCATTTTTAATTGGGTTATTTGTTTTCTTGATGACAAGTTTTTTGAGTTCTTTGTGTATTTTAGAGAATAGGTCTTTGTCAGGTGTATTATAAAAATCTTTTCCCATTCTGTATCCTGCCACTCTGACTTAATGATGGCTTGAAAATGGAATCTTGGCAGATTTTAAACAAATCCCTTGTCTAAAAATGTTTTGAAAGTTTTAGATAGAAGATCTTTTATTGAATAGCAATCTATTCCTCAGTTTCCATGTAAGTAGAACTTTTATTTTGTTTTGTTTTTTTAAGTGCTTATGTTGGAGTCCTGGAGGTAAAATGTGTCACTCCTTTCTGTTTGGTACTACACACCCATAACTAATCTACTTAGATGTATGAACACTAAGGTTTTCCTTAAATGTAATATAAGGAGCTATTATCTTTTGGTCTAGGGGATTTGGATGATTAAAGGTATTTCTGGAAACTTGTTACAATGATTTTTGGGATGTGTTATTTAATTGAGAATGATGACCATCCAGAGTTGATGTTTTGTCTTTCTGATTAAAGTGAGTGTTCTAGAGGAGGCTATTTAACCTTTTTTTTTTTTCTAGGAAGCAGATGAAAACAAGAATTTGGGGGTAGAGGTAAAAGTGGAAAAGAGAAGTAGAATAAGAATGAGCATCCGAATGATTCAGGGCTTCCCTCTGACTCCATGGAGTAGTCACTAGGAGTCTACTGTTCCACCACACAGGAGAGACATTAATAGATGCTTGTGTTGGATTGAACTGTCACCCATAGACTCCAGCTGGTGGTACTGTTTCAAAAGGTCCTGGGGAGGTGTAGCCTTGCTCTATCAAGTGCCACTAGGAGCAGGCTTTGAAAGCTTACAGTCTTGTTCTGTTCATTTCCAGTTTCTGTCTGTTCTTTACAGTTGAGGATGTGATCTTCCTGCTCTTGTCAATCTTCTTGCCAATTGTAGTGCCTCCACACCAGGAATGAATCTTACCCCTCGGGAACCGTAAGTCCAAAGCAACTTCCTTTCCTAAGTTGCTTTTGGTCATGATGTTTCTTCACAGTAGCAGAAAAGAGGCTAATACATAACTTATGAAGCAAAACAGAAGCACTTAAAGAGATCCTCCATGGGCTCTTCTTATCCTTTCTGATTTCTTTTTTTTTCCTCATTTTTTATTTATTATATTTGTGTTTTAATTTTACATATCAGCCATGGGTTCCCATGTCCTCCCCCTTCCCGTCCCTGGCCCCACCTTCCCCCCAGCCCCTCCCCTCCATTCCCATATCCTCCAGGGCCAAGACTCCCCTGGGGATTCATTTAAACCTGGTGGATTCAGTACAGGCAGGTCCAGTCCCCTCCTTCCAGGCTGAGCATGTGTCCCTGTGTAAGCCCAAAGTTCCAAACAGCCAGCTCATGCACTAAGGACAGGTCTGGGTTCCACTGCCTGGGTGCCTCCCAAACAGTTCAATTGTCTTACTTATCCTGAGGGCCTGCTCCAGCTGGGGGCTCCACAGCCTATGGTTCATAATTCATGTGCTTCCATTCATTTGGCTTTTTGTCCCTGTGCTTTTCCAGTCTTGGTCTCAACAATTCACACTCTTACAGTCCTTACTCTTTCTTGACAATTGGACTCCTGGAGCTCAAGGACATCATGAGGTTTGCAGGCAAATGGATGGATCTAGAAAACATCATCATGAGTGAGGTAACCCAGACTCAGAAGGACAAACATGGTAGGTACTCACTCATAGTAGGATACTAGATATAAAACAGAGATGACTAGACTGCTACACAACTCCAGGGAGGCTACCTAGAAAACAGAATCCTAGGAAATACACAGGGATCACCCAATGACAGAGAAATGGATGAGATCTACATGAACAACCTGGATGACAGTGGGAGTAATATAGGGCAAGTTTTGAGGGAAAGAAAGCTTAGGGGAGCAGGAGATCCCAGCTGGATCAAGAACAGAAAGGGAGAACAAGGAATAACAGACCATGATAAATGAAGACCACATGAGAACAGGAAGAGGCAAAGTGCTGGAGAGGTCCCCGGAAATCCACAATGATACATCCTCTGTAGACTGCTGGCAATGGTCCAGAGAAAGCCTGATCTGATCCTTTCTGATTTCTGACCCATCTTTGAGATATCACTGCTTGCTGCATTAAAGTTGGAAAACTAACCATGTTGCTTCCCTCTTAGAGCAGATAAAAATAGTGCTATGGAAATATCTATAATATATCCATATGTGTTTGTATGTCTCTGTCTGTCTATCTATCTATCTTTCTATCTATCTATCTATCTATCTATCTATCTATCTGTCATCTATATCTATCTATCTATCATCTATCTAATTTCTAAAATAAATCTTTATCATTTCTGGTAAATACAAAAGAGATTATCTAATATAAGTCTGAAATGGTAAAAGACACTAATTGTTAAAAGAGAAAACAATCAATATAACTGCATCTCCTTTGACTTCCTTTTACACTTTTAACAGTATTGGCAGAGTGCTATTGTAAAGAGTTTCCTTATGTCTGGAAGGCAGTGAGCAGTGATTTAGTCACATTTCTAACTAGGAGTCTTGACTAGTTTTGTTTCTTTCTTGGCAAACTGGAAGGATGCCAGATGTTCGGGGATTTTTTTTTTTTTCCTGCTTGTTTGCATGATTATACTAAATCAGTTTTCACTTTTATAAAGGATATTTTAATGACACTTACAATGTCTCTTGGGTCCTGGAAAAATGCTTCTATCTAGTCATCCATAAACAATTACTCAATTAGGAAAGTATTCAAATAGGTTAACAGAAGTGTCCCCTAGTGACAGAAAGTGTTGTAGCTGTCACTACATGACTTCTCATGCTCAGTAATCCCAAAGGACTATCAGCAGTACAAAACATCTGTACATTTCTCCCTCTGCCTTGCTAATCCTCCCTGCTCATTCCATGGACATGGCATACTCTAAGCACTACTTTGAATTAATTTTTACTTAGGGATATCACAATGAAGTGATTGTGTGATTATTTGTTTAATGGTTATTTTCCTTATCAGATTATATTTCATTGTCTTACTAAAAGCCTACTCTGAAGACTTACACAATCCCACATATGTGGTAAGAGCTAAGAAAACACATCATCAATTACAATAAGAAGTAATGTGTCATGTTATGAAGTTGTAACACATGTACTGTAATTTTAGTATATTCATCCTTGGACTGCTGTAAAATACTATTGTGAGGTGGGAGGTTAGAGAATACTTAGGTGATTTTCAATTCCCAAGAGAATGAAAATTTAGATATCCACAGATACTTGTTAAGGGGGTTATATATAATTTTTAAGACCCAAATAACACTTTGCAAAAGTATTGATAGTAAAGTTTCCTATTCTAGTCTTATGTCACAGTGCAACTCTTCATTCATATACTATGGGATGGAATGATGGCAGGGGGGCAGGTGTCATAAGACATGGCTGCATTTCAACTGAGCTCTTCATAATATTAATGTTAGCAGGAAGGTATTCTTTGGTGAGAAATCATACTATATTTAACTTTTGCCTCATTTAGCATAGAAATTGACAGATTTATTTAGAGATGTATTAAATATTCCTATGTAGATCTATATGTATATTCATAAGCCCATGCAAAAGATTGTTTATCCATATCTATATATTTATATTTATCTAAATCAAATCATGTCATTATCTTAACTTTACTTTTTCATAAACTATTATGCTTTGAAATAAGATCATTTCAATTGATAGATTCACACATTACATAGATAGTCACAGGATCAATAATCAAATATCCTCTATTAGCCATATTTTTTTTTTGTAACTTGGGCTGTGTGTACTAGCTTTTAAAAAAGGGAAGCCACTCAAAATGAAGGGGTGTTATTTAGATACCCCTTTAAAAATTATTTTCATTTAAAGATTCCACTGTGCAAATTCATTGTAGACAGTTATATAAGGGCACTGTAACATAAGTTTGTTGAACATATTCTCCCATGAAACCTCTCTTATCTCCCTTTTCACAGACCTCATCACTCTAGTTGGCCTTTTTTGTTCCCATAGAGAATTTCATGTTTATTTTCATTTTATATATAAATGCACAACTTTGTCTACATAAAATCTAGGAATCATGAATGTGGGAAAACATGTTATCTTTATGAGTTGGCTTAATTTTCTGAATATGGTATTTCAATTGGCCTTTGTTTTCCTGAAAACAATGCCTTTTATCTATGGTTTATAGTTTGCCACTGTGTATATACAATCACATTTTCTTTAAGTACTCTTTTACTGTTAGACATCTATGTTTCTTCTGTAAGTAAGGTATTGTTAATTGTTCTACAATAAACATAGATGTACAAATACCTTTGTAAGACATTGACTGGAAGTCTTACACATACTTAGAAGGGATATCGATGGGTTATATGGAATATCGACATTTCTTTTTTTATTATCCTGTATACCACCATACAAGTTTATATTCCCACCCACAGTGTATTAGGATTGGCTTTTGTCCACTTTCTTGCCAGTATTTATTGGTTTATTTTTAATGATTGCCATTCTGACTGAATGAAGCAGGATGCCATTTAATATCATTTTAATTTTAATTCCTTAATGGCTAGTAAGTATACCTACTTCTACCAAGTATTCTTGAAAATGGCTGCAATTGCAGCAGAATTGCAAGGGTTGGGGGGAGTCTTCAATATGTTCACCCAGTTCATTATATAGGTGATAGAGGATGGTGAGAAGAGGGGATACTCAGAAAGCATCATGATTAAGTCCTAAGTACACAGATCCTACTTAGGACTGAATTCCCTGTACCTAATCCCATTATGAATTTAGCATGGAGTTGATGAATGGTGATCAACAGCTGACAGAAAGGAAGGAGCAGTAATGAGGAGCTTCTGTGAGATGCAGCTTTCTAGGGACAGGAAATATTAGCGAAAAGAAAGAAATCTTAAATATTGTTAAAGGAAAAGAATGCCATTCATGAGGAATTCATTTATGAGAAGATACTAATTTATGAGCAAAAATCATGAGGTTGTATTTAAAGCACAAAATGGCAGAAGTGAAGAACTCAGACATGCTGTGAGAAACCGCTGAATGACCTAACAGATGTGCAATTAAATATCCATGTGTACAGAAGGGCAAAAGCTAGAGAAAATAACTGGAGTGATGGCGGCTCAAATTTTTCCAAAATAAACGACAATAGTCTCTGAAGTACAGTCATCTAGTTTACTTCTTGGCCTTGTGGCTAAGGCGGAATGTAGTATCTAAAAGCACATAGAAACTGAGAGTAAAATCATACAAAAACACATGTAAACATTGTTAAAATGTCAAATAAATAGTAAAAAGTGATCAAGCCAGTAAGAGATTGAGAAACTACAATGTATACTATGTAGAGGTCAAAGACTAGGAGAAAACCAGAAACTGCTAAGAATAGAGGCTACAACACTGAAAATCCTGCACCCAGAATGATCAGTCAGAGACTGTTGGGTGCCAAGGCCCCGTGATTATCTAAACCAAATGTCTGGGCCCCAAATCAACAGGAGAGATAAAGTAAATACAGAATCAGACCACTGAATTAACACTTAAAAAAAAAAGTTATCACACCCCTGCTGTTCTGAAACTTCTTTGAATTTTATTTCCTGCTTTAAGATGGGTACTTTCCATCTCTCTTGCATCAGGTTTTGGTGTGGCTCCAGATCTGTCTCTAAATGCTACTCATTTTTCATTGGAGTGCCGACTCTTTCATCTTTTATACTCGTTGGCCTCTTGAGTTCTTCCTAATATTAACTAGTCATTTTTTTAAAAAAAAAAAATATTTGTTCTCACATAATATATCCTGATTAAGAGTTCTACTCCCTCTACTCACTCTAGTTCCTCTCTGCCTCTGTTCCCATCCACATCCATGCCTTTTCTGTCTTTCATTAAAAACCAAACAGGCTTCTAAGGGGAAAATATTAAAATAAAAGAAGTCAAAAACAAACAAACAAACATGGAAATAGGACAAAATAAGCCAACAGAAGGGAAAGAGTCCAAGAAAGGGCTACAAGAAACAGACACAAAGAAATCCACTTCTTTGTATACTTGATATACTTAGCAACACTAAACTGGAAGTATATATATATATACACAACTCACTGAATATGGAGAAGTCAAGCTGGTGCCAAATAGAGTTTGATCCCTATGAGCTAGTGTGTTTGGTACAGAAAGACATTCTTTATGCTACCAAAGGAGAAACAGAAACACCAACCCACCCATAAACCCTTTGTTTAGATTATTTTTTAAACATTATTTTATTTATAAGGTTTTAAAGATCACTCATGGTTTTTTTTTTTTTTTTTTTTTATTAATTCTCAGATCACAGCTTGACAAATAGCAGGCCTGGTCTGGTCTTCCAATCCCCTTTTTGCTACTTTTCACTTTTTCTTTCAATCAATTCCCCAGCACTTATGAAGATGTGTGTTTACTCATTCTGTTAGTAAGCATTACAGCATCTGCAATTAACCAACCATATTGAAAGTTGCTTAAGCATCAACATAAAATGACAAGTACTGCATTTTCCCACCTATGTAATACAACTTGGCCTCAAAGCAACACAATGTTGTGTGGTGTGTTTAAAAAATGGTGACTGAATTGACCAGTACACATTGTATGTGTGTATAGAAATATGCTGAACTCCATTAAGGTATATAGTTAGTATCTACTAATAAAAATAAAATAAGAAGAAACAACAAAAATATTTATTATGTGCAAGAAATACGCTGATAAGATTCCTTCAAGACTGTTTGATTTAGCCTTCACATTAATTGTGAAGAATCCAACATTCTTTTGGTTATTTTAATTTTGACTTTAAGTTTATATGATGTTTATGTGCTAGAACTAGACTCAGATATGTTAAGTTTTTGAAGAAAAAATGTGATTATTTGGAGACCCCAGTCGTTTTTCAGAAATCCTTCATTAAGCTTTATTTCACATCTCATTGGTCAGAGTTAGGCCACATTTCCATTTCATTATCTTTAGACCAATTAGGTCCAATTATAAAGATGTATGCCCTTGCAGATTCCTGTATGAGAACATGGAAATTGATTGAGTGCCTCCATAACAAACTAGAATTCTAAAAATTAAATGAGATCTATGTTCTGGGAAACAATAATGGTAAATGGTATTAATAATGGGGGATTCTGTTCTCTATTTCTGGAAGACTTGGCTCACATTAGATAATGTGTTTCTACTAATTTTTTTTTAAAATTTAGCTTTTATACCTCTCTCTGTGTGATATTTTTGACTTGAAACAGCTTTTTCAATTTGGATCAGCCAGGACTTGGTGAATACCTAAAATAAGTTACTAACATATAAATTATGTCAATTTTTTATATCTATAATCTTTGAATATTATATATAGTGCCTACATTTTGAGAAAGAGATTGAAATATTGAACTGGAGTTTTTTACACTTCAACAGTGTGTATTTCAATATGCCAGATTTTTGTATGAAGATCCATTGATTCTGTATCCAATTTTTATGTTTTCTGTTATTGGCTGTAAAGCAAGATAATTTACTCATTGTATAATAACTCAAACCTTAACAATAGTCAGATGGCCACATGGATGTTAAAATATTTCATTCATCTGGTAGAAACAACAACTTGACAGTGAAAATGTCAGATAAAATTACCCTTAACTGATACTGAGCCCCTTGTGGAAATCATGCAACTCTACTGCATCTCTTTTTACAAATTCAGTGCCTGGCTTAGATGAAATTTCTATTACTAAATAAACATCTCATGTAGTGTATCATCAAGAGTCATTGAGTATATCATTCAAATTCAGTCTAAAAAAGAAACAACTTTTCAGATGGCAATTCTAATAGAAATCTTCAGAGTGTTAAATTTATACTGAATTAAACTGTCCAAAACATTAATTTTAGTTGTTTGTACTTGATATTTAACAGAAACAGACTTTGAACAAAGATAAATATTTTACTTCTTTCTAAAAAGTATTTATTTATTTATCTATTTATTTATTTTATATTCCAACACTCCCCTCACCTCCCTTCTGCCCCCACCCTATCCATTCCTGCTCTATTTCCAGTTAGAAAAGGGTAGCCTCTCCCATGGATATTAATCAAACATGGCATATCAAGTTGTAGTAAGATTGAACACCTCTCCTTGTATTAAGCTGGGCAAGACAAACCAGTATGAAGACTAGGGTCCCCAAAGCCAGCAAAAGAGTCAGAGACAGTCCCTGTTCCCACTGTTAGGAGTCCCACAAGAAGATCAAAATACATGACTGTCACATATGCAAAGGACCTAAGTCAGTCCCATGCTGACTTCCTGGTTGTTTGTTTAGTCTCTGTGAGTTCCTATGAGTCCAGGTTAATTGATTCTGTGGGGTTTCTTGTGATGTTCTTGACACACACACAGCCCCCAACCCCCGCCTCCTGCCGGCTCATCCATTCTTTCCTTCCTCGCTTCAGTAGGATTTCTTGGCCTAATGTTTGGATACAGGTCTCTGTATCTTTTACCATCAGTTGCTAGATAAAGCCTCTCTGATGACAATTTATCCTTAGCCACCAGGGAAATGCAAATCAAAATGACTCTGAGATCCCATCTTATACTATCAGAATGGCTAAGATCAAGAACACAAGTGACAACTCATGCTGGACAGGATGTGGAGCAAGGGGAACACTCTTCCATTGCTGGTAGGAGTGCAAACTCATATAGCCATTGTAGAAATCAATATGGCTGTTTCTCAAAAAAAAATTGAGAATTGATCTCCCTGAAGACCCAGTTATACCACACTTGGGCATAAACCTAAAGGATGCTCAATCACATCACAAGGACATTTGCTCAACTATGTTTACAGCAGCTTTATTCTTAATAGTCAGAACCTGGAAACAACCCTCAACCAAAGAATGGATAAAGAAAATGAGGTACATTTTTACATTGGAGTATTTCTTATCTGCTAAAATCAATGCCATCATGACATTTGCAGGCAAATGGATGAAACTTGAAAAATATCATCCTGAGTGAGGTAACCCAGACCTACAAAGACAAACATGTTATTGTTATGTATTCACTCATAAGTGGATATTGGCTGTAAAAAAAAAAAAAAAAAAAAAAAAAAGGATAAATATCCTACTATACACAATCCCAGAGAAGCTATGTAACAATGAGGGCTCAAGGGGAGACACTCAGATCTCTCTGGGAATGAGAAATGGAAGAGATTTTATGGGTAGATTTGCGACAGTTGGGGATGAGAACATAAGGAATCACTTCAAAGAATGGAGGGAGAGAGTACTGAAAGAGAGGCCTGGAAAGGGGGAACATTTTGGGGTCAGGTAGAATCCTGGTGTAAAGGAAATTCCCAGGAATCTACAGGGATGACCCCAGCTAAAATTCCTTGCAATATCAGATAGTAGCCTGAACTAGCCATCTCCTGTGATAAGGCAAAGCTTCCAGTGGAGGGATTGGGACACCAACCTAGCCACACAAATTTGACCTACAGTCTGTCCTGCCAATGGGATGTACTGTGGTTAGGGTGGCACAGAGATTGTGGAAGTGGCTGTCCAAAGACTGGTCCAGCCTGACACCTGCCACAAGAGTGAGCCCACTTCTGACACTGCCTGGAGTGCCAGGACCCAGAGGCTGGATGGTCCAGAGACTTAGGATGAAATCAAGCACAACTGGAGAAAAAAAGGCAATGTAATGATGCCTAGCAATATTCTGATATACATATAGATTGGTTCCTAGCCCAATTGTTATCACAATATTTTTCGTCTAATATCACTGTCTCTGTGTCCTTATAATGAATAAAATGTCACTGGTGGAAACATTAGCAAACATAGCAGAGAAAACTTCAGTAGTTCATTGCTTCACAAAATGACAACAAAATTGATCAATGTAGTCATAATTAGCTTAGAGATAACCCTGGAAATTACCTGAAGCCTTATGCAACGTGGCCAGCTTCTGTCAAGGATACTTTCTGGCTTTTGCAGAATCAGTTTGATAACATTTTACTTTTTTTCTAGTCCAGTTCCTCCTATCTCAGCTCTACATCATCCTTGTAATTTAACAGCCCCGGCTTCCTAGAGCTGGAGAAAGGAAGGCAGGTAGTGTTCTTCCTGTCGGACTTGAAGGGGACTTATTACATGACATGTTCTATCATGTTCCATCCAATAAAGATACATTAGCCATAGGTCATCAAAATATATAAGTAAAATACACTTTAATAAAATTAAAAACTTCAGTATAGCAAGATAATTTACCTTTAAAACAAAATAAAATAAAATAAAATAAAATAAAATAAAACAAGAGCAACAAAAAGGAAATAGTGCACAGGCTACGAGAAGACATTTGAAAACTTGCATCTGATAATATCTAGTGGCCAAATTTTAAAGAACTCTCAAAAACTTAAAATGAAAAGCTATCACAACTAAGAAATGGGCAAAAGCCTTTGTGAGACATTTTTCAAATGACTTATACAAGTGACTAATTGATCTGGTGGAAGTTCCACCTTAGTTCCTGGCACCCATATCCCCAGAGTCTGGAATGTTCTGCTTGAAGCTCCACCTCATATCCCTCCCTCATCTCTCTCTCTCTTCCCAAACCCTGCCCTGTTTCAAGGCCAGCAAACACCGCTCCTCCCCCAAAGATGCTCAAGACCACACCCACAGGGTATTTAAACTACACTCCAGGAAATGGTCTCTCTTCCCTGTCTTCTCTCTGGGGTGAGGGACCTGAAAAATCACCCATGAGCAGTTTATTTATTAAGCTGGAATTTTTAAAATTTGGTTTAATTTGGATTGCTGTGTAGGCAGAGAAGCTTTTCCAAGGGCGAAACTTTTCACTAAGTGCACAAAGAAAGATATTTTATACTAGTCACCAGGGAAATGGAAGTGAGAATGATAGGTACAACTTCACATCCACTGGAGTAGTTCTACCTGGAAAAGGAAGACTAAGCCAGGGAGATCTCTGTGAGTTTGATGCCAGCCTAGTCTACAAAGGGAGATCCAGGACAGGTACAAAAACTACACAGAGAAACCCTGTCTCTAAAAAGAATCAAAAAGGAAAACTAACAAGTGTTGGTCATAACGTGAAGCATTAGCATTAAAACCATCATTTGCCAGGCGGTGGTGGCGCACGCCTGTAATCCCAGCACTGGGGAGGCAGAAGCAGGTGGATCTCTGTGAGTTTGAAGCCAGCCTGGTCTACAAAGCGAGTTTCAGGACAGCCTCCAAAGCTACAGAGAAACCCTGTCTCGAAAAAAAAAAAACAATTAAAACAAACAAACAAACAAACATCATTTATTGCTGGTACAATTGAGCATCCAGTATGGAAGAAAGTTTGGAAGTTATAAATGAGGTTATTATATGACTCAGAAACTCTGCTCCTAGATATATATCCAAATGAATTAAGAAAGACATTCAAACAAAAATTTTACACAAATAATCATAGCATCATTACTCAAAACACCAAAAAAGAAACAATTCAATCAGTATATAGATAAATATCGATTACCCATACCGCAGAATGTAATTCCGCCATTAAAATAATGTGTAAAGACTTATCAGATTATTCTTGTCCTTGGCAGTGGATGAAACTCAACATTTGACTTTACTTGATATGAAAATAAACTTATGATACCTTTTATATTATTTTTGAATGTTTATAAAATGTCTATAAAATGATGTGGCATGAATATTGTGTCTTTAATGTTTATATCAGATTCCCAATGTCCACATAAACAGTCAAAGCCAGGAAGAGTGCTGTAATTTGGGGAATCACAATGGGCAGGTGGATCTTACTATTTATGAGAAGTCCCTTCATCACACAAGTCAATTTTAGAGATTTTATTAGCAAAATCTCTATTACCACCCTTTAAATTCTGTCTGATAAGAGAATTACTTCAAAAATGGAACCTAAAATATTTTCCCATCTGTTTCTATCATTAAACAGTTGCTCATTTTTTTTTTTTCAATAAGAACTCTGCTCTGAGAGTAGAACAATGCAGTGTGTTTGTACTATTTTTCCTACTTTTTTACGTATTCTGGGAGCAGTAAATTATACACTGTTATGGAAAGACATATTGGCAATCTTATCTGTGATTGTTTTTGTTTCAACATAAGGCAAGCTTGGATCAGTGTTAGTTCTTGCTAACAGCAGTTTATAGCCTTGTTGAATCTGTCAGAAGAGAGCCATGCTAATTCACTTGTCATTGATGACAATTCCCTTGAATATGTAAAAAGTGTTCAACAGCCATTGACAAGTGGCTGCATTCCTGTTGACATTGGGGAAAACTCCTCTGCATTTTCTATAACTGTGTCATTTCTTTTGCCTAGACTGAGCATTCTTGTCCTTGATTTCTCTATCATTGCTGATGGGGAGCTAGCTATGAAGTCTAATTATTACACTGTTTGTCACAGCATCAAGGAGATGGAGTTGGTGATGCCCTCTGGTTTGTACTCATGCTGTCCCTACTTCTTTGAAATGAATTCTTTCTTGATGACTCTATGGTGGAATAGGACATCTTGGTTCATTCAACCCCTGATTTCATTGTTCTAGCATCTGTTCCTAGAAGATTATTACCACTTGGGGCTTGCTTATCAGGTCTTCTCATATGACTTTAGGATGAGAAAAACCATTACAGATATTAATTTAAGGAACTTTGTCAATAATTATCAATTTTCCCATTGACATGTTTTTGGTAAAATATCCTAAAATTAATCATTGTTTTCATCAAATTCCATAGACATTTAGCTATTTGTCATTTATAGTTAAGATTGATTAATCATATTACTTGGTGAGTAAAACATGTTCCCAGATAGACAATGAATACAGAAATTTCTAAGAATAAGAACAACTTTTATTACTATTTTGCTAAGTACTATAGCTTCAGGATTTTTATACCTAACATTTACTAGGCTACAAGAAAAATACAGAGATTTTCATTTCTTTTGTAAATGGTCATTTCATGCAATATATAAATAAATACAAATATTTATTGAACACATACTTTGTCATCATTGCATTAATAAATTAAAAAAAATCTAAGTGTCTACTGTTAAGATACAATATTACCCTATGTTGTTTTAATATCCTCTTTAACTAATTCAATGTTATGAATTTTGAAAAGTAAGGCACAGAGCTCTGAGAGTGCTTTATAATTATGAAGGGTCACAGTTACTAAGTTACTGATAGGGTTGGATGGAAGCATGATGCACTCTGGTTCTCACATTGTCTCACCAAGAATGTTCTTCCCTCCTTTATTTTCTGAACTTGGAGTAAATATTTTTTTATTGGGCATAAAATAAATGACTAAATGGAATGTAATTTATGTTAATTTTGTGTTTTGATTTCCTATTATGGTATTACTTTGTAAAATCTAAATTTTTCCCATAACAATACTTTCTTTAGTGAGAGCACTTATATTTAAATTAAATGAATCTTGGAAGGAGCCACATAGAAAAGGGTTTTAGCATGTTCTACTCTGTTCTGAATTTCTGGGGTATCTTAACATTTGGTTTATGATTTCTTCCTAGTCATTCCTCTATGGTGAGTCGGGGTAGTGTTGGTAGAAGCTTGGCAGGATCCTTTTATCCAGTCATTTAGGAGGGCTGCTTCCTGCAATCTGTGTTTATTCTATGTGATTTTTCAAGACCATCACTTTGCTTCAGAGACACAGAACACAGGGAATCTGCTGTCCCTAAGTTATACTTCTCTTGCTGTGATAAAGGTATTCATTTTGTTCTTCAAGTTGTACACTTAACTTTGGAGATGTATAATTTTCCACTTCTTGCTGATATGTTTATGTTTCAAATCTTTCTTTGGTTTTGCTTCATACCTACACAGTCTACTTTCCATCTGCTTCTCACTCTATATATACATTCTGGGCTTCACTCACTATTGATTTCTTACTTTTATCGAAACAATGGTCTGCATGTCTAATTTATCCCTCTCATGTATTTAATTTCTGAGAAAAATAGGTGGCTATTTGACATTATTGTGACATTTTCAAGGTCTATATTACTATCATACATTTTAAATAATAAAATTTAACAGAAAATTTAAAATATTTTTAAAAAATAGTAGTACTATTCTGTTCTCTCAAGCTAATAGGAATTAAAGAAAATAGTTATATAAGTAAATCCTTAGTGGAAAATTACTTATTTGTTGAAAATTAAAGAAAGGAGTCATAACAGTTTCCTGTTTACTCATGAGATTTTTTAGCAGATGTAAAATATAATTAAATTATATTGAATTTAATTATAAATTCCATACAGGATTAAATGATACATTTCACTCACTAATATTAAAACATTAAATCATATTTATTTTATCTATTAAAATAATTTTTTCATGGAAGATAAAATGCACAGAGAGGTTAAATGATTTAATAATTTAATTGGAGTGATTAAATAAGCCTGCAAAAGAGCTAGTATTAGATTGAGCCTTGCTTTTGATTTTTTAAAGCTAAGAGTCAATACTTAACATCTAAAGCTAAATGATAACAAAAATGTCCTCAGAATGAAGACATACTCAGTACAAAGTTAAAGCCAGAGCTCAACACTCATTGAGAGTTTCAATAAATACAAATGCCCTTCCACATCCTCTGAGGGCTGGTCACAGAATGCCCTTCACCCCGACACACCTGCATTTGTGAATGTTCAAATCCTTCTATAAAATGTTGAGTACAGACTGATCTATGTGTACAGTATTTCATGTGTGAATTTAGCCACATTTGGACCCACAACATTGAAAAACATTTTGCCAGTGCTGAACATGTACAGAATTTCATCTAATAAGCATCCCTAAACCAAACAACTTTTGGCATAATTTTAATTTTGTATTAAGTATTATAAGTAATCCATAGGTATTTAAAGTATACAAGAATATGTAATATGTTACATTCAAACACTTGGCCTTTTATTTTTATTAAGAATTGAATCACTTGAGTTGCTTTACATCCTTGAAATATTCACGGATGCTAAGGAATGACTGTTTATGGATAAATTATGCATATTTTTGCTTATACTCTATGTCATCTATTACCTAATTATAATACATAACACAAGCAAATACTGTGCAAATAGTTGCCACATTACATTATTTAAGAAAAAATAACAAGTGGAAGCTTATGCATTTCAGTACTGAGTGTGTTTTTTCTGTATATTTTCCATGCAACATTTGGGTTAAATTCATGGACATATAAATGTAGGGCTGGCAATGTGATTGAGACCATGTGATTTCAGGACTTGTGTTCCTTTATAATACAGTCTACATTGTGGGGGGATGTGAGCTAGAGATAGAGAGCAGGAAAGAGAGAGAGAGGCAGAAAAAGAAATGCAGAGGCAAACATTTCACTAAATAATCTTTATTTCACTAAACAGGCAAATATAACTAACCATTTGATCTCTTATAAGCATCTTAAAGGCTTCAAAACATTTCCAACCCTGAGTAGGAAAAGAAAGTTGGGAAAATAAATTTATTAGAGTTTGGTCAAAAGGTTGATTCCCATGTTTACAGATACATCTGAAAAGGGAAATAGTCTGCTTACCTGAGACCCAATGAGTAACAATCCCTCAAGTACCAGATCATAAAGACTAGGTCATCTTTCATAGTTCTCACAGACCTGTCTTGTTACCTGAATTCAAATGCAACACCATGTTTTATAAGAATGTAGTCAAAGATGCATGAAAGTTGTGTGTATGGAGCTTATGGCATCTTTAAAATATTTATTATCCATAACATTAATTTCATAACCTCACCTTTTAAAATAGCTTGTCTCTCAAATAAATGTCATATGTTAAAATCCATATAATCAGCTAGTTACAAATGACTTGGTTTAATTTTCAGCGTGCTATGAATTTGATATAGAACATTGATACTGAAGATGGAATATTTTCTGGCCTGTGAAAATGAGTTTGTGCCATTCCTACTGATGTTACAGAGGAACAGGGAGTGGACCGCTCAACCAAATCAAAACAAGGAACTGGAGAGATTGTTGGTGATTAAAAGCACCAGCTATTTTTTCAGAGGACCTGGGTTCAATTCCCAGCTCCCAGTGTCAGCTCACAACCATCTATAATTCCAATTCCAGGGATCTGGTGCCCTCTTTTGGCACTGGTGGGCACTACATGTAGCTGGTACACAGTAAATCAAGTAAAACACTCATTCACAATAAAAAAATAAAAAATTAAATGAAAAACAAATGAACAAATAAAATATCAGCATCCATATGAAAATCTGTACCTATATATTTAAATTTATGAGTAGAGGCCCAAAGTAAAAGCTAGTAGCTGTCTTTTAAGGCTTCTCAATTCATCTTTCCAGTGACTAGATATCTCTTTGTCTTTGTGTAGTCTAGCCACAGCATGGGATTTCGTCCTTATCTACTTTTCTCGGAAGAGTGTCAGTCATATTGGATTTCATTTTATCTCAATGTTACAGTAGCTCTAGAGGACTGGTAAGACAAGGCTATGCTACAATTTATCCTACGTACTCCATATTGTATGAAACTGGTTTTGGTTTTTTCTTGTTTGTAATTTTTTTTTCAGGCTGACTTTATTTAGCAATCAGCTTTTAACATTATTTTAAGGATGGAGAATCATTGAACACCAAGGTAAACCCACAAAACTCACCATCTATCAAATGCTACCTGAGTGTTAGACTGAAAAATGACTTATTCCTGGGAGTACAAAGGGTACTACCCTATAAACTTAGCAGGGTGAGTGAAGACTGCAGAGACATATGGGCATATTAAAATTATATCAGGGAAAACAAGACTTGGTTCATATACATCAGACCATAGGAAGGATTTGATTTATTTATCTAGCCCCAAAAGAATGATAGACACTTGGCACTGTGATAGCAGCTGGCCCTGTATCAGTCTGTATCTGATACCCAGTATGAATCGCCTGTCCTATCTATCATCTGCCTATCCACTGGCTGGCCTGTCCAGACCTGAACCCTCTGCTTCTGCTTTGGACCTGATCTTATCCTTTCATCTCTGCAGCTAATTATATTTTCACACTCAACCCCAAATTTTCTTCAGCTTGATTCATTAGCAACTGTTTCTTTTCCTAGTCTGGTTTGGATTTCTTATCTTATCAATGCACACTCTATTTACATGTACATCAGTGTACACCTGAAAACACTTCAGCTCTGTTGTAGTCTTTTAAATGTTTATTCACTCTTTAAGCAACATATATATATATATATATACACATACAGCACACACACACACACACATACATACACATGAATATAAGAACAACGAACCTGATTTTACTGTGAAAATCTCTTATCAGTTTAACTAAAATAAAGATACATTTGGAGATGTCAAGGGAAGTGAATCAGAAAGCAAATTCCCACCAAATTTATTATCAGAGCTCAAAACTTAGCAAACTTTTAATAAACAAATAAAAAAAATATCTTAACACATTTTATTGCAGGTCTTTATTAATTGAATTACCTTGAATGATATTTTGAAATTGTAACCCACACAATTAGTTCAATAGCTGTTTTATAATTCTTTAAAACAGATACAACTGTTGTTTTCTTTGTGCTATGTTGCTCAAGTGATTAAGTTGTATATTATAGATTACAGAAGATAAGGCACATGTTAGGTTCATAAGTCCAGTAACACTTTAGAGAAGGAGTTGAAAATATTAATCTAATCTTATAACTTACATATTACAATGATTGTTTTCTTGGTTAGAAGTATGTCTGTCACCACAGAAATATTAAGAAAGATCAGAACAGAAAGCCATTCTGCTACAGAGATCACATATGGAACTATAAAAAATTAAGACAATATTTTGAGGCAAAATTAATGTTATTTTAAGACTTTGGTGCAATTATTAAATATCTTAAAAGGTGTTTGTTGAACTGATTAACAAATTATATAACATTTTATGTTTGCCAAAGCTGTGTTACAGCTCTTAATTTCCACACCTTTTATGATGAGAGAAAATGCTTTTTTAACCTTCTTATTGATAACCGAAAGAGCTGACAAAGCAAAAGTGTGGTTTGGATTTTCACATCCATGCATTTATAGGCTAATGAAATTCTTTATGTGATAGCATGTTATAGATACTTATCTGCTGATTATAGCTATCCAAATAATTCTTTTTTAACATTTGTCATATTATCATCATCATCATCATCATCATCATCATCATTATTATTATTATTATTTGTTTATGACCTATGTGTGCATATGTACTTTCTGTGCACTCAAACATACCTTGGTGCACATGTGGTTGTCAGAGGACAAACTCTCAGCGTGGGTTCTCTCCTTTCATATTTACAATCTTCCATTTGCCTAAATTATAACACATGATAGTACTAACTACACACTCTACAGGAGATCTCTTCTATTTCCCCTTCCCAGGGAAATTCATGTGTCCCCCTTGTTTTCTCCTTGTTACCTAGTCTCTCTGGGGCCATGGATTGTAGCATAATTATGCTTTACTTTACAGCTAATATCCACTTACAAGTGACTATACACCATGTTTTTCTAGACTGGTGTCATGTGGGGTTGTGAACGTGAGGGATCAGGTTGAGGGATAAATGGAGGGGGAGAGTAATGAAAGAGATGACTTGACTTCAGGATTAGGTAGAAATCTGATGCAAGGGAAACTTCCACAAATCTACAAGGACGACATCAGCTAAGACTCCTAGCAATCGTAGATAGGTAGCCTGAACTGGCCATCTTCTGTAATCATATTGGTAACTGCCCCAATTGCCATTGGAGAGTTTTAGTCCAGGAACTGATGGAAACCGATACAAAGATCCACAGCCAAGCACTGGGCCAAGCACTGGGTATCTTATTGGGGAGAGGGAGGAAAGATTGTACAAGCCAGAGGGGTCAAGGTCATCACAAGAAAACCCACAGAAGTAACTGGCCTACTCATGGGACCTCACAGACTATGAACTGAGGTCTAGTGAACCTGCATGGGACTGGTCTAGCCCTTGAGCATGGGTGTGAAGGTTGTATGGCTTGGTCTACTTGTGGGATTCCTAACAGTGGGAGTGGGGCCTGTTCCCAAAGCTTTGGATGGCCTTTTTTCTCAGTGTTGAGTGGCCTTGCCCAGTCTTAATAAAAGGAGAGGAGTTTAGTCCTACCTCAACTGGATATGCCATGCATTGTGGGCACCCATGGGAGGTCTCCCCTTTCTAAATGGAGGTGGAGCAGTGGTAGATTTGTGAGACAGCAGAAGGAAGGTGGGGAAAGGGAATGAGAGGATGGAGGGAGGGGTAGTTGCAGTCAGTTTGTATAATAAATGAAAACATTTAATTAATAATAATAATAATAAGGATATGCTTTACAGCATATTCAATTCACTTACCATTAAATTAAATTTGTGTTTTCTATATCTATAAGACTGTACCCTCTTCATCAAATTTAATTTTAAACATATATGAGTTTGCCTGTCATTTTTGCCTTCATTTATATAGACTCCTGTGCTACATAAAATGTACAAGAAATAAATGTATATGCTTTTTCTTCCTTGCTAGTTTGTCTTTTCTTGCAGATGCCCATGAACAATCAGTGGCTTAGAAAAGAAAATTATTTTCCCTTTTAGAACTTTACCTAAATCTTGGAAGATAGTGTAACTCATCTAGCACTTGAAAATGGTATTCTCCATATATATATGGACACAGTCACAATCAGATCAGATCAAAGCACAACCAAACTGTGTAAATGACTCAATGTTTAATGTCTAGGGTAAACACCTGATCTACTGGGCTCATGCAAAGGTCTTGAATCACTTCTTGGCTCTAGGCATTGCAACACACACAGCTTATCTTCTAAGCTCTGCATGACTCCATGAAACAACTGCTGCTATTCTTTTTTTTAACTTTTTTATTGTATTTAAAAAAATTATAATTTAATTTAATTTTACATATCAGCCACAGATTCCTCTGTCCTCCCTCCACCTGTGCCCCCTCCCCAGCCTACCCCCCCATTGCCATCTCCTCCAGGGCAAAGACTCCCCTGGGGATTCAGCTCAACCTGGTAGATTCAGTCTAGGCAGGTTCAGTCCCCTCCTCCCAGGATGAGCAAAGTGTCCATGCATAGGCCCCAGATTCCAAACAGCCAGCCATGCACTAAGGACAGGTCCGGGTCCCACTGTCCGGGTGCCTGCCAAACAGTTCAAGCTAATCAGCTGTCTCACTTATCCAGAGGGCCTGATCCAGTTGGGGGCTCCTTAGCTATTGGCTCATAGTTCAAGTGTTTCCACTAGTTTGGCTATTTGTCCCTGTGGATTTTCCATTCATGGTTTCAACAATTCTCAATCATACAATCCCTCCTCTTTCTTGCAAACTGAACTCCTGGAGCTCTACCTGGGGCCTGGCCATGGATCTCCATATCTACTTCCATCAGTCATTGGATGAGAGTTCTAGAACCACAGTTAGGGTGTTTGGCCATCCTATCACCAGACTAGGTCAGATCAGGCTTTCTCTCAACCATTGTCAGTAGTCTACAGTGGAGGTATATTTGTGGATTTCTGGGGACCTCTCTAGCACTTTGCTTCTTCCTATTCCTATGGGGTCTTTATTTATCATGGTCTCTTTTTCCTTGTTCTCCCTCTCTGTTCTTGATCCAGCTGGGATCTCCCACTCCCCTAAGTGCTCTTTCTCTCGATCCTTTCCCTTCATAACCCCCTCATGTCCAGTTTGCTCATGTAGATCTCATCTATTTCTCTGTCATTGGGCGATCCCTGTGTCTTTCTTAGGGCCCTGTTTTCTAGTTAGATCCCTGGAGTTGGGAGTGGCAGTCTAGTCATCTTTTGTTTTACATCTAGTATCCTCCTATGAGTGAGGACATACCATGTTTGTCTTTCTGAGTCTGGGTTACCTCACTCAGGATGATTGTTTTCTAGATCCATCCATTTGCGTGCAAACCTCATGATGTCATTGTTTTTCTCTGCTGAGTAGTACTCCATTGTGTATATGTACTACATTTTCTTTATCCATTCTTCAGTTGAAGGGCATCTAGGTTGTTTCCAGGTTCTGGCTATTACAAATAATGCTGATATGAACAAAGCTGAGCATGTGCCCTTGTGGTGTGATTGAGCATTCCATGGATATTTGCCTAAGAGTGGTATAGCGGGGTCTTGAGGGAGAATGATTCCCAATTTTCTAAGAAAGTGCCATATTGATTTCTAAAGTGGCTGTACAAGCTTGCATTCCACCAAAACTAGAGGAGAGTTCAACTTGCTCTACATCCTCTCTAGCATAAGATGTCTTCAGTGCTTTTTATCTTAGCCATTCTGACGAGTATAAGGTGGTATCTCAGAGTAGTTTTGATTTGATTTCCCTGATGATTAGGGATGCTGAGCAATTCCTTAAATGTCTTTCAGCCATTTGTGCTTCCTCTCTTGAGAATTCTGTTTAGCTCTATAGCCCATTTCTTAATGAGATTTTTGGTCATTTTGATGTCTAAATTTCTTGAGTTCTTTAAATATTCTGGATATCAGCCCTCGACCAGATATGGGGTTGGTGAAGACCTTTCCCCATTCTGTAGGCTGTCTTTGTCTTGTTGACCATGTCCTTTGCTCTACAAAAGTTTCTCAGTTTTGACAGGTCCCATTGATTGATTGTTTCTCTAAGTGTCTGTGCTACTGGTGTAATATTTAGGAAGTGATCTCCTATGCCAATGTGTTCAAGACTACTTCCTACTTTCTCTTCTATCAGGTTCAGAGTAATTGGATTTATGTTGAGGTCTTTTATCCACTTGGACTTAAGGTTGGTGCACAGTGAGAGGTACGGATCTATTTGCAGCCTTCTACACATTGACATCCAGTTATGCCAGCACCATTTGTTGAAGATGCTTTCTTTTTTCCATTGTACAGTTTGGGCTTCTTTGTCAAAAATTATATGTTCATAGGTGTGCGGATTAATGTCAGGGTCTTTAATTCAATTCCACTGGTCCACATGTCGGTTTTTACGTGAGTACCAAGCTGTTTTTATTATTGTAACTCTATAGTAGAGCTTGAGGTCGGGGATCGTGATGCCTCCAGAGGTTGTTTTATTGTACAGGATTCTTTTTGCCTATCCTGGGTTTTTTGTTTTTCCATATGAAGTTGAGTATTATTCTTCCCAGGTCTGTGAAGAATTGTGTTGGTAATTTGATGGGGATTGTGTTGAATCTGTAGATTGCTTATGGTAAGATCACCATTTTTATTATGTTAATCCTGCCAACTCATGACCATGGGCGATCTTTCCATTTTCTGGCATCTTCTTCAATTTCTTTTTTCAGGGACTTAAAGTTCTTGTCATATAGGTCCTTCCCTTGCTTAGTTAGAGTTACCCCAATGTATTTTATATCATTTGTGGTTATTGTAAATGGTGATGTATCTCTGATTTCCTTCTCAGACTGTTTGTCTATTGTATATAGGAGGGCTACTGATTTTTTTAGTTGATCTTGTATCCTGCTATGTTGCTGAAGGTGTTTATAAGCTGTACCAGTTCCTTGGTCAAATTTTTGGGGTCACTCATGTATACTATCATGTCATCTGCAAATAGGGAAAGCTTGACTTCCTCCTTTCCAATTTGTATACCCTTAATCTTTTTATGTTGTCTTAATGCTCTAACTAGAACTTCAAGTACTATATTGAATTAGTATGGGGAGAGCAGACAGCCTTGCCTTATTCCTGATTTTAGTGGAATCACTTTGAATTTCCCTCCATTTAATTTGACATTGGCTGTTGGCTTGCTGTAAATTACCTTTATTATGTTTAGGTATATTCCCTGTATTCCTGATGACTTCAAGACCTTTATCATGAAGAGGTGTTGGATTTTGTCAAAGGCCTTTCAGCATCTAGTGAGATGATCATGTGGTTTTTTTCTTTTAGTTTGTTTATATGGTATATTACATTGATGGACTTTCCTATATTGAACCACCCTTGCATCACTGGAATGAAGCCTACTTGATCATGGTAGATAATTGTTTGGATGTGTTCTTGGAATCTGTTTGCCAGTATTTTACTGAGTAAATTTGCATCAATGTTCATGAGGGAGATCAGTTGGTCTTTTTGTTGTTGTTGTTGTTGTTGCATCTTTGTTTGGTTTAGGAATCAGGGTAATTGTAGCCTCATAGAAGGAGTTTGGTAATATTCCTTCTGTTTCTATCATGTGGAACAATTTATTGGTATTAACTCTTCTTTGAAGATCTGATAGAATTCTGCACTAAAACCACTGGTCCTGGGCTTTTTTCCGGTTGGGAGACTTTTAATGACTGATTCTCTTTTCTTAGTAGTTTTCAGGCTATTTAATTAGTTTATTTGGTATTGATTTAACTTAGGTATATGGTACCTATCCAGAAAATTATCCATTTCTTTTAGATTTTCCAGTTTTGTGGAGTAGAGGTTTTTGAAGTATGACCTGATGACTCTCTAGATTTCCTCATTGTCTATTGTTATGTACCCCTTCATTTCTGATTTTGTTAATTTGGATGCTCTCTCTCTGTCTTTTGGTTAGTTTGGATAAGGGCTTGTCTATTTTGTTGACTTTCTCAAAGAACCAACTTTTTGTTTCATTAATTTTTTGTGTTGTTCTCTTTGATTCTATTTTGTTGATTTCAGCTCTCAATTTGATTATTTCCTGGCATCTGTTCTTCCTGGGAGACTTTGCTTCTTCTTGTTTAAGAGCTTTCAGATGTGCTATTAAGTCACTAGTGTGAGATTTCTCCAACTTCTTTATGTGGGCATTTAGTGCTATGAATTTCCCTCTTAGCACTGCTTTCATAGTGTCCCATAAGTTTGGGTATGTGGTGTATTCATTTTCATTGATCTCTAGGAAGTTTTTAATTTCTTTCTTTGTTTCTTCCTTAACCCATTGGTGATTCAGTTGAGCATTATCCAGTTTCCATGAGATTGTAGGTTTTCTGTAGTTTTTGTTGTTGTTGAAATGTAACTTTAATCCATGGTGGTCTGATAGAACAAAGGAGATTCCAATTGTTTTGTATCTGTTGAGATTTGCTTTGTGGCCAAGTATGTGGTCAATTTTAGAGAAGGTTCCATGGGGTGCTGAGAAGAAGGTATATTCTTTTTTGTTCAGATGGAATATTCTATAGATATCAATTAAGTTCAATTGAGTCATAACTTCAGTTAAGTCCATTATTTCTCTGTTAAGTTTCAACCTGCAGATCTGTTCAGTGGTGAAAGTGGGGTTTTGATGTGTCCCACTATTAATGTGTGGAGCTTTATATGTGATTTTAGCTTTAGTAATGTTTCTTTTACATATGTGGGTGCCCTTGCGTTTGGGGTATAAATGTTCAGAATTCAAACTTTATCTTGGTGAATCTTTCCTGTGGTGAGCATGCAATGCCCTTCTTGATCTCTTTTGACTGGTTTTAGTTTGAATTCTTTTATGCTGGATATTAGGATGGCTACACCAGCTTGCTTCTTAGGACTACTTGATTGGAAAGTCTTTTCCCAGCCTTTGATTCTTAGGTAGTGTCTATCTTTGAATTTGAGTTATGTTTCTTGTATCTAGCAGAAAGAAGGGTCCTTCTTTTGTGTGCATTCTGTTAGCCTGTGTCTTTTTATAGGTGAATTAAGTCCATTGATATTAAGGGATATTAATGATCAGTGATTGTTCATTCCTGTTATTATTATTATTATTATTATTATTATTATTATTATTGGTGGTAGTGTGTGTGTACTTCTCTTCTTTGGGGTTTATTGCTGTGGTGTTATCTGTTGCCTGTGTTTTTGAGGGTGTATCTGACTTCCTTACATTGGAATTTCCTTCTAGTGCTTTCTGTAGGACTGGGTTTGTGGATAAGTATTGTTTAAATCTGGCTTTGTCTTGGAATGTCTTGTTCACTCCATCTATGATGATTGAAAGTTTTTCTGGGTATATTAGACTAGGCTGGCATCCATAGTCTCTTAGTGTCTGCATTACATCTGTCTAGGTCCTTCTGGCTTTCAATGTTTCCATTGAGAAATCGGGTGTTATTCTGATGGGTTTGCCTTTATAAGTCACTTGGCCTTTTTCCTTTGGTGCTCTTAATATTCTTTCTTTGTTCTGTAATTTAGTTATTTAATTATTATGTGGTGAGGGGACTTTTTTTGGGGGTCTAGTCTGTTTGATGTTCTATAGACTTCTTGTATCTTCATTGGCATTTCCTTCTTTAAGTTGGGAAAGTTTTCTTCAATGATATTGTTGAATATATTTTCTGTGCCTTTGAGTTGGTACTCTCCTTTGTCTATCCCTATTTTTTGTAGGTTTGGTCTTTCCCTGGTGTCCCAAATTTCCTGGACATTTTGGTGTTTTCTTTGACTGCTAAACCTTGGCTCCTGTCCAGGATCCCTTCATGCCTCAAAATCCAATACTATTTGGTGAATCTTACACTACCAAGTTCAGCTGCCATTTTTTACACTGGAATCTAAACAGGTATCTAAATACCCCAGGAACACAGCTTCTGTGTGCTGGTTCATGGGAAACACTTCCCAGAAGATGTTACCTCAATGATTCTGGTCTCTTATTAATCACAGTTAACTCCAGCTCAAGCTTATCAGATACCACAGATACAAATGGCATGTTAGAATCTGCTTCCCCCAGAAACTTCACAAGCCAGACCTTCATCATTTGTACTGATCTCAATATTCTTATCTTCCAAGCTCTTACAGAATATCTGACTAAGCACTCAACACTCAGTGGCTTTTCTAGCCCAAAATTCCAAAGTCCTTTCACAGTTCTCCCAAAACATAGTCACATCTGTCACAGCAGTTCCTTACTATATTGGCACCAATTTATATCTGAGTTAGGGTTTGACTAAAAGCAAATCGGGGAGGAAACGTTTTATTTCTTTTTCACTCCCACAGTGCTCAAGGGTGATAACTTTGCAATTGTCTAGGCCCTTCCTCATCAACTGTTAATTAATAAAATACCCTACAGGCTTAGATATAGCCTGTTCTTCTGGGGGCATTTTCTTATTTGAGATTTCCCCCTTTCTGATGACTATTCCTTTTGTCAAGCTGATGTAACAGTAGCCACTTTGTCCTTATGAGTCATAATTTACAGTTCACCAGTAGAGTCTTTTTTGGAAATAAATCTAGTCTTAAATTTTAGAAGCAATGGGATGTGTTATTAATGGCTTCTAAGGAGAACTGATGTTGTATTGGTTGCCACTGACACAAAACAACTCATTATAGGTTCTCTCAGAAATACAACACTCAGGGTTGTCTTATATTTCTAGGGTATTAAAAACTAAATTCAAAGTAAAAGTTATTTCTTCCAAGAAGATGGGTTCTGGAGATAGGCTACCTGTATTAGCTTAAGGGCCTAGGGAAAGATCTGGCATGGTCTCAGTCATTCATGTAGCATAGAGGTCATTTGGGTTATTAGCCATCTTTGGGCCTGATTGTGGGAGCTTGGGGGAAACCCTTATTATACAAATAATTTAAGGTTCATTTATACTATTAGCCACTTCTAGTCCTGGTTGTGGGACATTTAATATAGCCTAACCCTTCAGATAATACAGATCACCAGGATGTAAATTACCTCCAATTCCCAGCCTTCTGGATGGAAAAACATGTTATATTTCTTTTCTTTTGAGAGGAAAATTCTGGGTGCTTAACATTCTTGCTTCCCCTGGAAATCTATGGGTACAAGGATCTTTGTTCTTCCATAACCCCACATGCATATTCCAAACCACAGCATTCAGTTCTTTTCTAATGAGTACCCTCAGTTTAAGAGCAGACAACTTACATCACTGGGTGTTTGACTTATATTCAAACTGTGCCAAATGTAGAAGGAAATTCTACAGTTCTTCTTCTTCTGCTTCAGACCTGCAAATGTGGAGAAAAAGGTCTCCCCCAGGAAACAGAGAAACCTTACAGGTCATTTAAGTGATGGTTCAATGAGAACTTAGATTCCTATACAAATAACTTCATTTCCAAACTTGTTTATTGATTTTAGAAACAACATAGCTAAGGTCATGTTTATTTTTCTTCAAAATTTTTAGAAGAAATTAAGGAATCTTACATTCAGGCATTCAGTTCCATTCTACTGAATTCATTTTTTCTTTAAGTTAGGTATGTCCAATTTAAATATTTATCTTCACACCATCAACTAGTACTTTATTTATTACTGAAAATAATCTTTAACATCTTTAATTCTAATCAGATTAGCCAAGTGTAGAAACTCTAGGAAGAATATCAGTCAGAGATTGGAATAGAATTATGTTCCTCTAGAAATATTTTTAACACCAAACCAGTGTTGTGCAGAGAAATGGATAAATAAGGAAAAAGAAGAAGAAGAAGGAGGAGGAGGAGGAGGAGGAGGAGGAGGAGGAGGAGGAGAAAGAGAGAGAGAGAGGATATTGGTTTATACAATTTGATCAAAGGAGAGATATCATATTTTTCTATTGCCAAGCTACAGACCCAGATGGGTTGGCATAATTCTAGCCTAAGTTCAAATGTCCAAAAATCAGGACAATTAATTTCATTTATAATCTGGAAGAAAGAAAAAAAATGATATCCTTATTTAGGTCATCATGCAGTGTGAATTCTTCTTTACTTTGACTTTCATTCTTCTCTGTCTCTCAAAGTACTGGTTTTGAGATGCCTCACCATATCAATGTGGTGGTATGGTATTTTGTTTTACTCACCAGTTCACACGGGGATCTTATGCAGAAACATGACTCACTTGTCTGAATGACTCAGGCAATCTGACACATACAATTAATTATTCCATTCTCTTAACAATTGGATTTGTTTCTGGAACCTCTTCAAAATATTTTACTTCTATCATTTTATGTAGCTTCAATCACTATACAGAAACATTGCTAATACTTGGGTTTTCATTTATTCCTCTTAACTAAATGCTGTTCTCTTCAGTTCTTTTGTCATAATCATAAAAGGCTATGGCAATTGGGTGGCAGCTAAGATTCTATGGGAATTAAGACAATGCTTCTCAAACATCAACATTCATAATAATCACTTAAGGATTTTTCTTGAAACACAGTTTGATCTAAGTCTGGAGGGGCATCTATAATGGATAATTTGATCATTAACTTTATTAGACTGAGGAAGACATAGGAGTAAGTTAGATCACTTCCAGGTATGTCTCCAAATGCAGATTTAGAGATATTTAATTAAGAGGGTAGGACCCAGCATGAACGTACAAGTTATTGCCCAGTGAGCTATAGAAAGTATTGAAAGTGGCAAAAAAAATTGAACCAGTGTAGCTAAGACATTTCTTCTTTCTCTGCTTCATGGCAACTATGATGTGAGCTGTCTGTTCCACTCTATGACTCTTTTCACATCATGATAGCTTAAATTATGTGATAACATAAGCCCAAAATACATCTTTCCCCCTTAAATTGTTTATATCCAGTATTTTGTCAGAGAAATGAAACATCTGAATGACACATCTTAAAGTTCGCCTTTCTAGCATAATTTGGGTGGTCCCAATGATATTTACTCATGAACTACACAATTTGAGCGGTATTTGATGTAGTTATCTGCAGGTCACTGAAAGAACCATAATAAACAGTGCTTAAATGTCTTCTTTTTTGTTAATTAAAAGTGTAGAGGTAGAAAGGAACTGTCGTACATATATGAGGTGATTCATGGACACAGATGTCTTTCACAGTGCTGTTGTATAGTTCCCAGTGGGACATTTAATTATAAATCACATGCCTGCATTATGGAATATGAGAACTTATTATATTTGTAGAAAAAGAATAAGGAGTATAAGGCCATTATGTTTCTCTCTAAGATGATGCAGATATAGTACACATTAATTACACATCCACAGATAACTTCAGGATGGCTGAGAAATGCCCAGGTATATCTTGTTTAATTATAATTCATGCCTTTGCACTTCACATATAATGTACTTTATTTTACAAATTAAAGTTCTGTGGCAATCCTGCATCAAAAATTTTTGTTAAAACCACAGTTTTGCAGCAGCATGAGCTCAGTTCATTTCTCTTTATCATGTTTAGGTAGTTATCTGAACATTTGGTAATTATCACACCATTTACAACTTGGTCTTATTATCATACCTATGATAGGGGCCTATGACATCCTGTTAAAATTTCTTTGGGGCAGCATGAGTGAATTATGCCCACACAAAACTCTGTGGACAAATGATGTCTATGCTCTTCCAACTCTGCAAACTGACTCCTCTATCTCCTCAGATAATCCTGCTTCCTAAATTACATATGTTGAAATTTAGACATAAGTAATCATATAGTAGCTCTTACATCTTCAAATGAAGGAAGGGTCATACATTGCTCACTTTAAATCAAAGGCTTGAAATGATTAAGCCTGATGAGTCAGGCTAGTTGAAAGCCAAGGTAGGTCAAAAACTAGGCCACTTATGCCAAACTGTTAATCAAGCTGTTTGTGAAAAGGAAAAAGACTTCAAGACATCTTAAAACTCTACTTCAGTGATGAATCTATTACAGGAGTGATAAGAAAACAAAGCAGACATGTGGCTGATATGGAGAATGCAGCAGTGTTTGTGTGGGTCCACAGAATTGCCTTCAACCAAAGTCTAAACCATCATCTAATGCAGAATAGGATCTTTATTCTTGGGGATAGATGTTTTTCTCACTACTATGAAAAAATAGATAAAAAGCAACTACTTATGCAAAGAAGGAAGAGAAAAAGAAGGAAGGAATGAAGGAAGGGTTTATTTTTAGTCAATATTTGTGGGAGCCCACAGATGTTCCTAGTGAGATCTGAGCTTGCTTTACCATCAGTGCTGCATAAGAGGATGATTGAATCATGAGCCTGGGTACTAGGTGTTTGGAAGGGTCTGCACTTCACTGTATTTAGCAATGGGGAATTCTTTTGCCTCACCCTATGACATTGTTATAAAAAGCCATTTTGAATAATGTTTTGGGCCATTGGGTATTGACTCAGGTACCCTCAATGTTTTCCTATGTTACTTTCTCTCTAGTCATTGGCAAGGCCTATCTTTCTACCTAATATTTCTCATCCATCTCTCCTCTTTGTAGGAACCCTTTAAGAGGTGGGAGCTGGCCTCCCACAGATGGCACCCAATATGGGGCACTGGGTGTGGAGGAAGTTAAGTGAGAATAGGAAAGCACCCTGCAGGAAGAAGTTGAACATATCCAATTTTGCTGTAAATGAGAAGGTGGGCATATTCTAGTTTTGGGAGTAAAACTGTATATAGATAAATTTGCTGAAAGAAAAGCCAAAGCAAGTAATCTTTTTTGTTTCTGTCTATGTCTGTTTCTCTCCCTTTAAAGTTATAAAAAAGTTGTGGTTAAGGTTGAGGAATATAAGCTTTAAGTCTAGGGATACAGTGAAGGAACAGCAGGAAAAGCCACTTAGAGTAAGAATAGTTTCCCCGAGTGTGGATGGGAGCTGAGATGTAGAAAGTGGCATCCAGAACCTTGTGGCCACTGTGAGCTTGACCATCTGAGCAGCTTCAGAAGTTCCAGAAGGCACCAACAATAGGAGATGCTAAAGCCAGCACAAGTGGTGGCAGCCAGGTATCAGCAACTGAGACCCATGTGGAAATCAGTGCAGCACAGGTGGCAGGTACCTGAGAGACAGCACAAGCAGTGAGGGTCTGTAAGCTTTTTTGCCAAGAGAAAGCCACAGTGAACCAAGCAGAAACACCAATGGAAAGGCAAACAGCAGGCAGCAGCAGTGGCTTGGAGAGTACAGCAGACACTTCGGACCCCAGCCAGAGTCCCCTGCAGTCAGGGCTTAGCAAGAGATGCCCAGGAGAGTGCAGATGGAAAGCCAAACAGGACAGCCTCCCCCTATGGTGGAACAGCAGTGAGGATAGTGCTACAGATCTAGGGAAAACCTCTAGCTGACAGAACAATTGGGTGAGACTCTGTGGAACTCAGAGCAACCTGAGCTCACAGCAGCAGGGTATGGCTAGAACCATGGAATTGCCCTGGGGCAGCATTTGGCCATGCAAGCAGAGAAGCACAGGGAGGTTTCTAGGACCTGGGGTGCTGAGCACAGGGCTGCCAGTTAAGCAGGTAATGGGACCCAAGGGAGCCACAGCTTGTAGCAGCTGGGTTTCCTCCCAGAGCCAGGGTTGCTGTATGAAAGCCACACCTCATGGTGGTGAGAGGAATATTGAGCCCCTGAGGTGAGAGGCAGTTGAGAGCCCTTGGTCTCAGGCCCGGGACTGTTAAAAAATTAAGCAGACTGGCACAGAAAGCTTTGTTGCTATTTGGTATTCAGTAACTAGGACTGTGAAAGCTAGCAGCTAAAGCCATACAGTTTGTTTGCTGCCTGTATAAAGGTCTCTTTTGAGAGGACTCTGCACTGGCCAGCTAATAGCTGTCACCCTGGAGAAGATTGTCTAAGTAGGCTACAGGCTGCAGAGCTCAGTTGTACCTGAGAATTAAAGTGCAAAGACTGAATTGTAGCACTAAGGGAAACTGCAAAAAGTTTTTGGTTGTGAGTTTCCTTGTATTTGGAGCTTTAAGACTGATATCAGAAAGCTTTCTAGAACTTTAGGACTGGTAGTAGAACTCTTTTTGAACTTTGTGTACTTAAGAAATGAGATGGACAGGAGTGATTCAATTGTAATGGGACAATTTTGACTTTACTTATGGATATAGACACTACTTACATACTGTTTTGTGTTAAAAATGGAATGTTTTGCAGAACTGTTTATGTAAAAATTGAATTGATTTTATGTTAAAAATGGAACTGTTTAAATGGAGAAGTCTGGGTTTTTTTCTACTTAGGTTCAAGATGCAGTTTGAAAAATTATGAAGAAAAGGGGGAGTTAATATTCCTCAGTCTATTTAATTTAGTTATATTTTTTTCTTGTCTCTTGAGTAGAATGATGTTAAGTTGTGTTAATGTACCCTATGTTTGTATAGTTTTATTAAAAAAAATCACTTTTGAATTTTTGCTAAAATTTTTAGTGTTAATGGTTATATTGAGATTATTGCTTTTGCATGTAGGTTTGTAGGAATTGTAATTGTGTATAGTAATATTTATGTTAGAGTTGTTATATTAGCCTGTTGATATTGATGCACCATGGTTTAGTGAAGCTAAGGGAGTATTTAAGTTTGATGCAGATACATCAGAAGTTTGTCTTGTTTTGTTGCATAAATCCAAATGGTTCTATTAAGAGATTGCTTTAAAGTGTATTTTTGTTAAAGTTTTCAAAATGTTAATGGTTTTATTGGTTTTTTTGTTTTGTTTTGTTTTGTTTTGTTTCTTGGTTTTTCAAGACAGGGTTTCTCTGTGTAGTTTTGGTGCCTGTCCTAGATCTCACTTCATAGACCAGACTGGCCTTGAACTCATAGAAATCTGCCACTCTCTGCCTCCTGAGTGCTGGGATTAAAGGCATGTGCAACCACCACCTGCCATTAATGATTCTATTAAGAGTTTGCTTCTACATGTAAGTTTGAGAGAACTGCAATTATCTGTAGCAGTATTTATTTTAGAATTATGTTAACTTGTTAATGTTAACAATGAAGCTAAGGGGGTCTTTAAGTTTGATGCAGTTGCATCAGGAGTTTATTGATTTATTTGATGTGGTTGCATCATGAGTTTATTGATTTAAAAGGGGGCTTGGTACAGCTAAGATTGCTGTAATCATTCTAGACCCATTCCAAAAAGGATATTCCATCTTTATCATCCTCTACTTCTTCACTGGGAGGTGTGGCAGCTATGAGAATTACTGTGGTTATTGCAGCTAATTGCAATCTCTTAATGGGGAGCTTTTTAAAATGTTAAGAAGAGGGACCTGTGAGAACCCACAGAGGTTTCCTAGTGAGATTAGAGCTTGCTTTATCCAGCAGGGCTCCATGAAGGGATGATTGAATAATGGATACCAGATGTTTGGAAGGGTCTACACTTGGTCACATCTAGCAAGGGGGAGGTATTTTGCCTTGCCCCTTGGCATTGTTATAAAAAAGTCCCTTTGAATAAAGTTCTGGGCCACTGAGTATTGACCCAGGTCCTCCCAAAGCTATCCTGTGTTTCTGTCTTTCCTATCATCAACTAAGTTTCTCGTTCTATCTGATTATTTTCTTATCCCTTTCTCCTCAAAAGTACCCAGGGCTAAATGGAGGCAGATGCCCCACAAATATTCAAGTATATAGTACAAATTGATAAGTAGGGCACTGTAGGCAAGTGGGGCTCTCAACTTCAGAAGCAAGAGATTGAGGCTACTTTCTCACATCAGTGAGGATCTTGGAAGACAGGAAGTAGAACTCAGATGTTTAGGTGTTCTTATTTCTCCCTGTTTATTCAGTCTCTGAACAAAAAAAAAAAATTGAGGGCAACCCCCTCTGGTCATTTGTATGAAAATAGCAACCATAGTCTCATGTATTTAAATGTTTAGTTCTCAATTGGCATACTGTTTTGGAAGGATTAGGAGGTATGGCTTTTTTGTAAAAGTTACATCATTAGGGATGGGCTTTGTGGTTTAAGGGCCTAACCCTAATCTAATCTCTCTTTCTGCCTCTCTGTGGAAAAGGATGTAAACTCTTAGGTACTGCTGCAGTGCAATGCCTGTCTGTGGCCACCACAGCCCCTACCATGATGGCTATGGGCTAACTCACGAAAACTGTAAGCAAGCTCAATATTAAATACTTTCTTTAATAATTAACCTTAGTCCTGATGTCTCTCTACAGCGATAGTACAGTAATTAAGACAATCCTTAAGTTAATTCTCTCTAAAGCACCCTCACAGACACACCCGAAGGAGTGCTTGACTAATGCCTTCAGCATTTCCCATTATAGTCTGGGTAACTAGCAAAATTAACAATAAGCACCTAAAAATGAGGTGATGTTGTTATTTTTTCTCCATTGCCATTTAACCTATAATAAGTGCCCATCTTATTCTTGGTGCTTTGATAAACTTTGTAGAAACAAATATACCTTTTCAGAGCCTGAATTGATTTAATATTAAGTTGCTATCCTGAATTGAAATATTCTTCATTAGATTTTGGGGGGGAAATCACATTTAAACACTGTTGATCTTTAATTATAAAAGTAAAGGTAGTTGCATCAATTATTTATACTTTACAATTATTGTTTTAGTTCATTTATATAAAATGTTTATAAATGTTCTGGTAGTCAAGGAAATAAATATTTTAATTAAAAAATAACTATTATACTTTCTTTAATTTTCTGGAATCTTACAGCAGTTAGCAGCTATAGAAGAAAAGTCTGACACTAGCAAAGATTTCTTTTTGAGGTTTAAGGAAAAAAGCCATCTCAGCACACAAAAGTGCAGAGTGCTGCAGCATGTCCTGATGCAGGAGCTCTGGACTTACATAGGATCTACAAAGATGTCTTTTGGTTAGTCATACTAAATAACAGATTCTCAGTAAGACAAGAGAACTGAGTATGATAATGAAAAAAGATGACATCAAAGATTTTCATAGTTGGAAAAGAGTAGCCATTTCTGGGCATCACAGTATTTAGTGACCGGCCGAGTCTCTTCTGAAGATCTAATGCAGCCTATGCTTATAGGCTGAAGCCAGTCATCACTTACTGCTCAGGTTACCTTAGATCCCTTACAAGTGACACTAAGTCTATTTTGCTTGTGTTCCATTAGTGAACTAAACCACATTATTTTGAAAGTAGTGATAAAATTTATTATGTTTACTAAATTTTTATAGCTCATCTGTATACATACATCAATTAATACCCACAATTAATAATATAGCCAAATAAAACTTTACATTTTATGTTTAATGATCTGATTTCAAACTAAGCAGAGTGATGATAAGGTTCAGAAGTTCAGAGGTAAACTGAATATTGGGGTGAGATATTTTTATGATACTAACATTTAAATTGTCCCCCTTGATGAGCTGGGTAGAAATTATGTATAGATATGCATAACAATGTGGGTATATGGCCGCATGTTGGCAAAGAAGGAAATTTGTAACTGCTGGAGAATATCAGAGACAGGTAATGGAAAAGGAGTTTTGGTAACAGAAGATGTTATTGTTTTCTCTATTAGGAATGAGGACAAGATTTTAGATTCCAGCACCAATGCACAAAACTGTCACAGATGCATGGATTTTAAGCCTAGCACTGGGAATCAGAGATAGTTGGACCTTAGAGGCTCAGTGGCTAGGCAGACAAAACAATAATTAAACTCTAAGTTCAGTAACAGAATCTATTTCATAAAGAATAGTAATGTGGAAATAGAAGAAGATATTCATTATTGAGTTCTGGCCTTCACACGCATGCATACAGACAAATGCACTGGCACATACATGTGCATACTAGTAACACATACAAACAGATACACACGCATACACACAGGTAAACAAAAGTTGCATTTGTTTCCCTATTACATCTTTAAATTAATACTTCTATTATTATTACAGCCTCCATTTATCTAATCTAAATAAAGGATTCTATGAAAGATTTATGTAAAAAAGGAAGAACTGAGCAATAGTTTTGTGAGAACTCAGGGTAGTTTCCACTGTGTTGTTGATACTTCATCCATAGAAACCTTATAAACCTTCAGTTCAATAGGCAGAATTGCCTTAGCAATGAGGATTTAGCTTTTGAAGTTCTTCATGCGATTCTCAGCTCCATGATGTCTTACCTGTTATCTGTAGCACAGATATCAGTCCTTGAGCATTCCTTAGTAACTTTTCAAAACCTTAGTCAAAATCAGATTTCAGTTTCCTGTGACCCACTCTACTCTCTCAGGCTTTCACTCATATTTTGGGCCTTTATGCCTTCACCTTTGATCTCAGATTCCTTTTCTCAACTTCCGATTTCTTTCTCAGTGTAACTATGGTCTTTCTTCTTTAGAGTCTAGTGTAAAAGATTGCCCTGTTTATACTCACTTAGCATTTTGAAACAGACAACAGTTTTGATATTTTTCACACAATTGTATAATTATTTGACTACTCTTTCCAATTTTCTAGCTAGAGCATGGCAAGAATTCCTTGCAATGGAAAAAGAATCACACCATGGATAATTTTTTGTAGCAGAACTGATTATGAAAGAGCCTCAAAGGCAGAGTTTTCTTTTCATTACACAATAACAACTTAAGTGATTAAAATTCTTTATTAAGTCATATCTGCTTGAGAAGATCATTGGTTGAAACTAACTTAGACTGAAGCAGTGTTTGCTCTGTCATGAGCATGTGTGTTCAGTTCTTGTGATAAGAGCAGAAGGGTCACAGAGAACAAAAAGAGTGGGGAGAACTCGTAGACACAGTGACTTATGATGACTAGTATTATTCCTGCCAACAGATTTGCCATTCAGATGAGATTATGTAAGCAATAAACTATAGTAGAATGAAACTGTGATTATATTTTAAATAAAATACCATGAATTTCCTAATTATCCCAAGTTTCAGATTTTTAAATATAGAAAAGTATAGAGATGAAAGACAATGTGCTATGATTCTATTCCCAGAAGAACACTAGGTAGCTATGTGGGTTTTCTTTCCTAGTTTTGTTTGTTTTCCAGTTCGTGTTCAAGGTATGTGAATGCACATAGATTTGACACTGTATACTGGACCAAGTAATATACAAAGGCAGGCCCATTAGAATAACACCTGACTTCTCAGTGGAGATTCTAAAAGTCATAAGCACTTTTAGATCTTCTATGAAGTCATTCCAGACTAAGATAACCAGTAAAACTTGCAACCACAATAGACAAAGAAAAATTTCCCATGATAAACACAAATTTAAGCAGTCTCTATCTACAAATCTAGCTCTACAGAGGTGCTAGGAGGAAAGCTAATTTGAAGAGTTTAACCACAACCAAGAGGACAAAGAATAAATAATGTCAAACAATAAATCAAAAGGGGGGACCCAAATCCTAACAACAAAATAACAGAAATCAACAAATACTGTCATTAGTAACTCTCAAGATCAGTGTTCTCAATTTAACAATGAAAAGACACTGACTAAGAGACTGAATTTGAAAACTGGATTCAACATCCTGCTACATCCAAGAAACACCTTAAAATTAAGGATAAGACATCACCTCAGGGTAAACAGATAGAAAAAATACTCTAAGGAAATAATCTAAAAGGCAGTCTGGGGTTTTAATTACTGACAAAATAAACATCAAACCAAAACTAATCAGAAGGCATAGGGAAGGACCTTCTCTCCAGCCCCTGCCAAGCCCTGTCAGTCCAACAGCCCACTTATAAAACAAACACACAGATGCTTATATTATTTACAAATTGTATGGCCATGGCAGGCTTCTTGTTATCTAGTTCTTCTATCTTAAATTAACCCATTTCTATTAATCTATACTTTGCCATGTGGCTTGTGGCTTACTAGTATCTTACATCTTCTTTGTCATGGTGGCAGCCAGCAGTGTCTCTCTGCCTCAGCCTTCCACTTCCCAGAATTCTCTTCTCTGCTTGTCCCACCTATACTTCCTGTCTGGCTACTGCCTAATCAGTGTTTTATTTATTAACCAATCAGAGCAACACATTTGACATACAGAACATCCCACAGCACATACTCATTAAAGGAAAGTGTTCACCAGGAAGATATTGCAATTTTAAACATTTGTGCACCAACACAAAGGCCATGTTGATAAAAAAAAAATGCTACTACAATTAAAATCAGATACTGACTTTTATGCAGTGATAGTAGGTGACTTCAATAACTCTTCCTCGCCAACAGACAAGTCATCCAGACAAAAGCTAAACACAGAAATTCTGGTGCTAATGTTATACAAACATAACATGTTTACAGGATGTTTCAACTAAATCCAAAAGAATATACCTTCTTTGCTGCACCTCATGAAATGTTCTCCAAAATAGAGCACATACTTGGACACAAATAAAGTTTCAACATTTGCAAGGAAATTGAAATAACCCCTCATCCTTTCTGACAACCTGAGATTAAAACTGGTTATCTATGGTGATATTTTACTTGTGCTGAAATGTGATTTTATTTGTATGTTAATAAATAAAAGTACCTGGGGGTCAGAGCTAATAGCAAGCCATTTTAGCAGAAGTCTGGCAGTGGTAGCACATTCCCTTAATCCCAATCACATGACAGGCAGATCTATGTGTGTTCAAGGACACCACCAGCATGGAGACACATGCCTTTAATCTCAGTACCAACCATAGGGACCTGGAGATCTGTATATACAGGTAGTGATGAAGAGGTCATGTGATTGGATTTATAACAAATGAGAAGGCAGAACAGAAAGTTAATAAAAAGACAGACACACGGGAAGTAGGTATCTTTCTCAGGGGAAGGACAGCAGCAACAACAAGGGGTAAGAAGGCAGGTTTGGTCTCAGCTCTTAACTACTGCTCTCTGACCTCTGGGGATTTTAACTCTGCATTTGGCTCTGTGTTTCTTATTTAATAAAACCATTCAGAATTACATCTACAGGTATCAACAACAGAAACAATAGAAAGCTTACAAAGTCAGGGAATGTGAAAAATTCTCTAGTGAATGAATAAAATGGGTCAAGTTAAATTAAGAAAAAAAATTAAAAATTTCTAGAGTAAAATGAAAATGAATATACAACATACCCAAAATTATGGGACACAGTGAAGGCAGTTTTAAGTTTTAAGTTTTTATGTAGGCATATTACTACATGCCTACATAAAAAAGAAACCAGAGAGATATCATATTAATAACTTAGCACATGTGCCAGCTCTAGAATAAAAAGGAGAAATTACTCCCAAAGGAATAGACAGCAAGAAATAATCAAAATCAGGGCTGAAATCAATAAAGTTTATAAATATATATATATATATATATATATATATATATATATATACATATATATATATATGTATATATATATATATATATATATATATATATATATATAATGAGTTACTTCTTTGAGAAAATCAATAAGATTGACAAACCCCTAGCCAATTAATTAAAAAGAAATGAGAGAAGACTCAAATTAACTAAATTATGAGGAGGACACAATAACAGATAATGAGACAATCCAAAGAACCCTAAGAACATAATCTAAAAATCTGTACTACAACAAATTGGAAAACTTAGATGAGATGGATAAATTTCTTGACATATACAGCCTATCAGGGTTGAATTAGGATCAGTTCAGATATGTAAACAAACCTATAACCCCCAGGGAAATAGATCAGTAATTAAGTCTACCAATTAAAAAATTCCAGGACCAGATCACTGTTCATAATATACAGAAATTGCAAACAGCCTAGATGTCTGTCAAAGGATGAATAGATAAGTAGATAAAGAAAGTGTGGTAATTTGCACTATATAATACTTCTCAGCCATTGAAAAAAATGAAATTTGTAGGTAAATGGATGGAGCTAGAACAAAAAAATTCATCCAAAAAGAATACACTTATGGTGTGTATTTTCATATGTGCATGTTACTTGTTAAGGCTTTGGTAAGCAGGCTACAATCTATATAACCATGGAGGTTAGGTATAGAGTAAGGGACTGGGGGAGAGAAAGCCTCAACTAACCATGTCTTGCTACAAAACAAAACCTGAAGTTCTGGGAATAAGTTACATCTAATCATGTTGTTGGCAAAACATGGCCCCATGGAAACCACCAAACCATCAAAGTTATTGCCAAGGCTATTGATTATTCTCAACAAACTGATATCAAGTTCCAGTTGATGAAGACAATGACGTAACTCACTCAACACAGAAAAGGCTACCTGTTGTCTACCTAAATCCTCTATTCCCAATGACTAGATTTCATGGTACTCTAAAGTAATCTGCATATGAACAGAGGATAAAGGCAGACACCAACCTGACTACAAATCTTGAACTTTACAATGGTTACCTAGCTGCAAGATATGCTGGTGCAACAGCAACACAAAAGTTGTAGGATTCACTGAAGACTCTCTTAAAGAAATTAAGATGAATTCCATGAAATGGAACTCATAGTTGGACATTGCGAGTGTCCAAGAACCTGGGACTAGATAGACCACAGACCTAGAGGAATACCAAATACAATAATTCTCCTAAAGGAATGTAGAAATGAAATGACTCCTAACCACATTCTGTTATGCTCATGTATCAGTGTCTTGCTTAGCCATCATCAGAGAAGCTCCCTCCAGCAGTAGATGGGAACAACAGAGAGGCCCATAACTGGACAATGTGCACAGAGAGGCCATGGAATGTTCAATATTAAATAGGATGTCTCCATCAAATCCCTCCCCTCAGGGTTGTGGAAATTCTGTAGAAGATGGGGCTGAATGATTTGAAGAGCCAGTGGGGACCAAAGACAGAAGGAAACAAGGCTTTCTAGACATAACAGGGCTAATACACATATGAACTCACAGAGGTGTCTTTGGCAGCATGAATAGCGTTTGCATGGTTCTAAGCCAGGCAGAATACCAGTACTGAGAGATAGACACAAGACTCCATCCCTAACCTCACAGGTATCTCCAATTGATAAACACTTGCAAAGGAAAAATTAATTTTCTCCAACAGAATCAAACCTTATTTATGTACAAGTTCCATGGGCAGCAGTAGATGAGCAACACCAAATGAACTCAATAGTAGTTTTGGAGGTTTTTCCTCAAAAGTCTTTTAAAGACTCCTTTTGCTTGCTTATTTTACCTTACAGTTCTTTTTTTTTTTTTCTTTCTTTCTTTCTTTTTTTTTGCTTGTATATTATGGTTTCCAATTCTGTTTTTTATGAGTTTTCTATGTGAGTAAATGTGCACTTCTCAGCATATGTATGTGTTTCTCATGGCTTTTCTTCAGCTCTTTATTTTCTGTTTGTTTGTTTTGCCATAATCTCATTTATTTTTATTTCTTTTCCCCTCCTTTTTCTTTTTCCTCATCATCATTGTTATTACTATTATTACAGATGTTTGATTCTTCTCTAATGATAGAGAGAAAAAAGAAATGGTATGGATTTGGGTGGGTAGGGGAATGGGGAAACTTTTGAAGGAGTTGGAGGATAAACCATAATCAAACATATAGTATGAGAGAAAACCTATTTTCAATTAAAAAATGATCATGTACTAAACTTTTAACTTCTTATTTTGTTTAGTAAAATGATAGTATATGATGATTTCAATGGATTAGTGTTTATATTTCTAATATTTTTGCTGTTAATTATACTATTCTCATTATAAATTATCATTGGTTTTCACTTGATGAGTTAATTAAAGCAAAATGTCCTGTGAATTAAATTAATTAATTATCATTTACATTAAAAAATTCTACAAAGGACAATTCTTTAGAATCTACATACCATCTTTGGTTGAACATCACAAACAATGCTAAGAAATACCCATTAAAAGCACATTTCCAAAGTCAAATCAGAGCCTTAAAGGATGGATGTACAAGGGAAAATTATTTGCAACTCTTAGAATGTTTTATCTTCTGTCTTCCTACTTCACTTCAATAGCTGTCATACCTTTACACAAATTACTTATTAGTGGTAGGGATTGTCTACTTCAAGAAGGTTCAGAGAACTCTATTAAAATGCATACTCGTGTGTGTGCATGCACATACAAAAGACTCTTAGGCAACACAAATACAAAGCAACATTATCTTTTTAAAATTGTATTTGTTTATTCTTCTCTCATATGATATATTCTGACTGCAGTTTCCTCTTCCTCCACTCCTCCCAGTTCTTCCCCCAACTCTCCTTTCCCACAAATCCACTGTTCCTACATTTCACTCCAAAAAAGAGCCAGCCTCCCAAGAATATCAACCTAACATAGCATAACAAATTATAGTAATACTAGGCCCAAGCCCTCATATGAAGGCTGTACAAGGCAATGAAGTAGGAGGAAAAGGGTCAAAGAACATGAAAAAGAGTCAATATTTGCCCCACTCCCATTGTCAGGAGTCCCACAAGAACACCAAGCTTCTCACCCATAACAGATATTCAGAGAATCTAGGGCAGACCCATTCAGGCTGTCTCTTCAGTCTCTGTGAGATCCCATGAGCCTTGCTTAGTTGATTCTGTGGGCTGCGTTCTTGTGGTGTCTTGACCCCTCCAGCTCTTATAATCCTTCCTCACCCTCTTCTCCTGGGTTTCCTAAGCTGTGACTGATGTTTGGCTGTGGGTCTCTGCATCTACTTGAATCAGTTGCTGGATGGAGCCTCTTTGATGATGATTGGGCTAACCACCAATCTATGAGTATAGCAGAAAAAAATTATGAATTATTTCATTGACTATTTTTTGTCATTTTTGTTTGGTTCTAGGTCTCTGGGTTATCCAGTCCATTGTTTGGGCCTTTCCAGGTAGTGTCAAACATAGGCTCCCTCTTGTGCCATGGGCCTCATATTAGACTAGTCAATTGATGGCCACTCCCACACAGCCAATGCCACTATTGCCCCAGCATATTTGCAGGGAGGATAAATTGAGACAATGCAGAGACCAGACAACAAATGATACAGATACCTCTCTCAGAACTTGACAATTAAACCAACAACTTTTTTTTCAGGATCCCCTAAAGGTGTCAGCCTCTGGAAAGCAAGAAGTAATTTTAGGAAAACAGAACCCAAATTCCCAGGATGTACAGTGGGTACTTTTAGTTGTTCAATGACTTATGGATAATTTTTATTGCTTACAGTGGTTGATTACAAGTTGTTCATTGTTAATGGTTAAAAAAAAAAGTTAAACACAGGAGATTAGATACAAGGTTCTTGTTTTAAAAAAAGAAAAAGAAAAAAAGAAGGTATAGAAAAGTTTAGATCATTGAATCTACTCTGAAAAAAGGGAAGATATAGAAATGATAGGATAAAAGGTAGAATTTTGGATCTACTGGAAAAAGAGAATATGAATAAGATAAGATAAAAAGGGAGATTATTTACTCTACTTTTAAAAAGAAACTATTTGTTTTAAATAGGATAAGTAATGAAAATTTTTATCTGTATTTATCAAATGATAATGGGCTGGACATTGTTAATGTATATAATGGAGTTTTTGTCTGAATCTGTCAAATTTTACTGGACTAAGGCATTGTTAATGTAATTCTTGACTATATATTATATATACTTTATTGGATATAGTTTTTCTTGTACTAGTTATAAGTTTTTTAAAATTTTAGACAAGAAAAAGGAAAATGTTGTGATATTATGTCCCCTAATATATTGTGTACCTTAATAAACACTCTGGGGCCAGAGAACAGAAGAGCCACTAGATAGACATAGAAGCCAGAAAATGGTGGCACATCTTTAATCCTAGCATTCTGGAGGCAGAGATCCATCTGGATCTCTATGAGTTCAAAGCCACACTGGAAACAGCCAAGTATGGTGACACATGCCTTTAATTCCAGGAAGTGAAGGCAAGAAGCAGAAAGATATATAAGGTGTGAGGAACAGGAAGTAGAGCCTTTAGTAGCAGTTCAGCTGAGATTCATTCCAGATGAGGACTCAGAGGCTTCCAGTTTGAGGAAACAGGATCAGCTGAGAAGTTGGTGAGGTGAGGTTAGCTGTGGCCTGTTCTGTCTCTCTGATTTTTCAGCGTTCATCCCAATACCTGGCTCCAGATTTGTTTTTATTAAAAACATCTTTTAAGATTCATGCTACAATATAATAGTATACATAAGTGACCACAAAATTTCCACCAGAGAACTCCCACAGCTGAAAAAACCTTTAATGGAGTATCTAGGCACAATATTAACTTAAACAAATCCTATATATCCCTCCTATATACAAATGACAAATGAGCTGAGAAAGAATTCAAAGAAATATCACCCTTCACAATAGCCACAAATAATATAAAATATCTTGGGGTAACTCAAACTAAGCAAATGAAAAACCTGTATGACAAAACCATCATGTCTTTGATAAAAGAAATTGAAGATATAAGAAGATGGAAAGATCTTCTATGCTTATGGATCAGTAGTATTAACTTAACATTGCCATTTTACCAAAGCAATCTACAGATTCAATGCAATTCCCATCAAAACTCCAACACAATTATTTATAGACCTTTATTTTTATTTATTTATTTTTATTTTTTTATTATTATGTATTTTAATTTTGTACATCAACCATGGGTTCCCCTGTCCTCCCCCCTCCCGCCCCTACCCCCACCTTCCTCCCAGCCCCTCCCCTCCATTCCCATATCCTCCAGAACCAAGGCACCCCTGGGGATTCATTTAAACCTGGTGGATTCAGTACAGGCAGGTCCTGTCACCTCCTCCCAGACTGAGCAAAGTGTCCCTGTGTAAGCCCAAGGTTCCAAACAGCCAGCTCATACAGTATGGACAGACCCTGGTCCCACAGCCTGGGTGCCTCCCAAACAGATCAAGCTATTCAGTTGTCTCAATTATCCAGAGGGCCTGATCTAGCTGTGGGCTCCACAGTCGTTGGTTCATAATTCATGTGCTTTCTTTCGATTGGCTATTTGTCCCTGTGCTTTTTGCAATCTTGGATTCAACAATTCACGCTCTTGCAGTCCCTCCTCTTTCTCCACAGTTTGACACCCGGAGCTCCACCTGGGGCCTGGCTGAGGATCTCTGCATCCACTTCCATCAGTTATTGGATGAGAGCTCCAAGACGACTGTTAGGGTGTTTGGCCATCTGATCACCAGACAAGGTCAGATCAGACTTTGTCTCGACCGTTGCCAGCAGTCTACAGAGGATATATCATTGTGGATTTCTGGGGACCTCTCCAGCACTCTCATGTGGTCTTCATTTATCATGGTCTGTTATTCCTCGTTCTCCCTTTCTGTTCTTGATCCAGCTGGGATCTCCTGCTCCCCTAAGCTTTCTTTCCCTCAAATCTTGCCCTTCATTACTCCCACTGTCGTCCAGGTTGTTCATGTAGATCTCATCCATTTCTCTGTCATTGGACGATCTCTGGGTCTTTCCTAGGGTCCCGTTTTCTAGGTAGCCTCCCTGGAGTTGTGTAGCAGTCTAGTCATCTTTGTTTTACATCTAGTATCCTCCTATGAGTGAGTACATACCGTGTTTGTCCTTCTGAGTCTGGGTTACCTCACTCAGGATGATTTTTTTCTAGATTCATCCATTTGCCTGCAAACCTCATGGTGTCATTGTTTTTCTCTGCTGAGTAGCACTCCATTGTGTATATGTACCATATTTTCTTTATCCATTCTTCAGTTGAAGGGCATCTAGGTTGTTTCCAGGTTCTGGCTATTACAAACAATGCTGATATGAACATAGCTGAGCAAATGCCCTTGTGGTATGATTGAGCATTCCTTGGGTATATGCCCAAGAGTGCTACAGCTGGGTCTTGGGGGAGATGGATTCCCAATTTTCCAAGGAAGTGCCATATTGATTTCCAAAGTGGCTGTACAAACTTGCATTCCCACTAGCAGTGGAGGAGAATTCCTCTTGCTCCACATCCTCTCTAGCATAAGCTGTATTCTGTGTTTTTGATCTTAACCACTCTGACAGGTGTAAGGTGGTATCTCAGAGTTGTTTTGATTTGCATTTCCCAGATAATTAGGGTTGTTGGGCAATTCCTTAAATGTCTTTCAGCCATTTGAACTTCCTCTGTGGAGAATTCTCTGTTTAGTTCTATATCCCATTTCTTAATTGGACTGTTGGGCACTTTGATGTCTAATTTCTTGAGTTCTTTATATATTCTGGATATCAGCCTCTGTCAGATGTGGGGTTGGTGAAGACCTTTTCCCATTCTGTAGGTTGTCGCTTTGTCTTGTTGACCATGTCCTTTGCTCTACAAAAGCTTCTCAGTTTCAACAGGTCCCATTGATTGATTGTTTCTCTCAGTGTCTGTGCTACTGGTGTTATATTTAGAAAGTGATCTCCAGTGCCAATGAATTCAGGAGTACTTCCTACTTTCTCTTCTATCAGGTTCAGAGTATCAGGATTTATGTTGAGGTCTTTTATCCACTTGGACTTAAGTTTTGTGTATGGTGACAGATATGGATCTATTTGCAGCCTTCTACACATTGACATCCAGTTATGCCAGCACCATTTGTTGAAGATGCTTTCTTTTTTCCATTGTACATTTTTGGTTTCTTTGTCAAAAATTATATATTCATAGGTGTGCATTCAATTCGATTCCATTGGTCCACATGTTGGTTTTTATGTCAGTACCAAGCTGTTTTCATTATGGTGGCTCTATAGTAGAGCTTGAAGTCAGGGATCATGATGCCTCCAGAGGTTGTTTTATTGTACAGGATTCTTTTGGCTATCCTGGGTTTTTGTTTTTCCATATGAAGTTGAGTGTTATTCTTTCCAGATCTGTGAATACTCAACTACATATGGAAAGACAAAAAAAAAATGCCCTCAGGAAAGCTAAAATAATCCTGTACTATAAAAGAACTTCTGGAGACATCACAATCCTTGATATCAAGCTGTATTACCAAGATATAGTAATAAAAATAATGTGGTATTGGCATAAAAACAAACATGTTGATCAATGGAATTGAATGGAAGACCCAGACATAAATCCCCTCAACTACGGACACCTGATTCTTGATAATGAAGTCAGAAATATTTGTAGCTGAAGTTTTCTCCAGTCCTGCCTGGCACATGGTCAGGACAAATCTCTCTCACCCGCCAGTCCCACAGCTGCTCAGACCCAACCGAGTAAACACACTGAGACTTATATTGCTTACAAACTGAATGGCCACAGCACATTTCTTGTTATTTAGTTTTTATATCTTAAATTAACACATATCTACTATTCTATAAGTTGCCATGTGACTTGTGGCTTACCAGTGTCTTACATGTTGGTACTTACGGCAGTGGCTGGCAGCATCTTCTGACTCAGCCTTTCTGTTCCCAGAATTCTCTTTTAGTTTTGTCCTGCCTATACTTCTTGCCTGGCCAGTGGCCAATCAGCATTTTATTTATATAGAGCAATATTCACAGCAAATATTCAATGGAAAAAAGAAAGCACATTCAACAAATGGTGCTGGAGTAATTGGGTGCTAGCATGTAGAAGAATGCTAATAGACCGATGCTTATCACCTTGCACAAAACTCAAGTACTAGTGGATCAAAGACTCCAACATAAAACCAGATACACTGAACCTGATAGAAGAGAAAATGTGGAATAACCTTGAACTCACTGGCCTAGGAACAACTTCATGAATAGAACATGAATAGTGTAGACACTAAAATAAATAATTTGTAAATGGAAACTCATAAAACTGAAAAACTTCTCTGTGGCAAAGGATACCATCAATAGGACAAAATGGCAGCCTACAGAATGGGAAAAGAATTTTTACCAACTCCACATATTATAGAGGGCTCATATCCAAAATATGTAATGAACTGAAGACTCTAGATATCAACAAACAAAATAATCCCATTAAAAATGATGTCCATAGATAAATAGAGAATTCTCAATAGAGGAATCTCAAAAGACTGAAAAATACTTAAAGAAATGTTCAATATCCTTAGCTATCAGGGAAATGCAAATCAAAACTACTTTGATATTCCAACTTATAGCTGAAATAATATCTTATAATCTAAAAATTAGACTTACAGTTTGCTCTTTCAGTATCTTTGTTTTAGACATAAATGTATGAATTACAAAAGTAAAACACCTGTCCCCCACAGACCATCCAGTCAATAAGTGGAACTGGATATACTGTTATCAAAAAGAAGGAATACATATAGTCAATAAATACTCTAAAAGCATTCAAAATTTTTAAATGATAAGAAAATATAGATTAAGAGTGGGAGAAATTTCTTTCCAAAGTGATCAGCCTCCAATTGTCTACCTAATACCATGTGTCCAACCTTAAATTATATATGTAAAAGCAACACTAAATATACTGAGCAGGTTTTATTCATATATCTATGCATACACACATACCAATAAAATTGAAGGGAAAAAGGTCCATGAATTAGATAGAGATGGAAGAAAAAAGGTATGGGCAGGATTAGAGGGAAGAAAGGAAAAAGCATATGATGTAATTATATTTTAATTTAAAAAACAAAACAAAAAAAACTAATACTTTGTGAGTTTGCTTTTCTCCAGGCAGAATGTCCATCTTTAAGAAACGTTTTAAAAATGCTGGAGAGTATATGGAGAAATAAGAAGCTGTATATATTGATGGCAGAAATTTAAACTTACATAGTTTATTTCTTTCAAATTTACATACTGTGGAAATCAGTATGAAGGTGTTTTTTTTTTTTTTTTAATCTGAAAATTGAATCACCATGGGATCTAGCTCCATTACTCTGTGTAAGTAACTAGTGGATTCTTAGTTCTTTCACTGAGATATTTGCACATCACGGCTGTTGCTGCACTAAGAAATGGAACCATTGAGATATCCATTCACAGATAAAGAAAGATGTGCTCCCGATATACAACAGATTTAATTCAGTAATAAAGAAACATGAAATTATGACATTTGCAGGAAACTGAATAAGGCTGGAAATCATTATGTTAGTTGAAATAAGCCAGATTGAAAAAGACAAATACTGTATTTTTCTCTCATATAGCTGACCTTAATTTTAATTTGTATGTGTTTATGTAGAGATATGGCTCAGTAGTTAAGGACATTTGTTGCTCTTGCAGAGGAGCAGAGTTCAATTTCTAGCCCCATACTGAGTGGCTCTAGACTTCCCATAACTTTAGCTCCAGGGTAATATATTACCCTCTTCTGGCCTCTGCAGGTATCCATGTCCACATGAATATGCACACACACACACACACACACACACACACACACACACAAGAAAATAACAATAAATATTTTATTTAATGTTTTTGTGTAGAGGTTATGAAACTGGAACCACTAGAGGAGTGGACATGTTAGATAAGTGGGTTGGACATAGAAGGTGATGAAAAATGTGTGACATGAAAATAGCATGAGGAGCTTTGGCCAGAAAGAGAGAAACAAGAAGGGGAAAAACAAAGTTGGCAAGTCGAAAAGGGGTAGGAATAAAAACTCTTTAACTTTATACGCAGCCTAGAAACTGAAACCAAGTCTACAGATAATTCATTACACTGGTACTATTGTGGCTTTGAAAGAGACTCATGTGGTGATATGTTATTTGTGACTTAATAAATAAAGCTTATCTAGAGATCAGAGGAAAAAGTCAGCCATTATATTAAACAGAAGTCAGACAATAGTAGCACATGCCTTTAATCCTATCACTTGGCAGGCTGTCCAGATCTCTGTGAGTTCAAGGCCACATTAGGGAACAGAACCAGGCATGGTGACACACACGTCTTTAATCCCAGCACCAACCATAGAGGTCTGCAGGTCTGTACAGACAGACAGGAAGTGACACAGCTAGGCAGGAAGAAGAAGTGATGTAGCTGAGCTGAGAGACCAAATGAGAAAACAGAACAGGAAATCATATAGGCCTGGGTATACAGGAGTAGGTCTCTTTGGAAGCTGCTGAGTTGGTGAGGTAAGGTTAGCATATGGTTTTCCCTATTTCCCTGATCTCTCAGGTTTTCACCCCATATCTGGCTCTGTGTTTTTTGTTTGTTTGTTTGTTTTGTTTTGTTTTTTTATTTAATAGGACTATTTAGCAATTTGTCTACAAACTCATTGTGTAATATAGGCTAACCTTACATGTGTAGATGTAGGCTAGTATGGCTTCTACTACATGAACTTCCCATCTTCCTGCCTCAGTCTCCTGAGTGCTGGGATTACAAGGTTGTCTGACCATGCCTAGTCCTATAATATACTTCATGTCAACAATGTTATGTGGCATTTTCTTTACTTAACTGAAAATCACACATGGACCAAAGTTATTTGTCCTTGTTTTGAAGGAAAACACTTATTGATGTTTCTACAAATAAGAATCAATAAATAATGTAGCTAATTTTCATTTATAATTTATTTAATCACTTTATTAATATATGAATCTCCCAAATTCATATAATTACTTTTGATGTTGATGTTGTGTACAACATTTATGCCACTTAGTTACTTTCTGTCTTCTTTTTTTCCACCGAGCATATTCTATGGATCTCACAAATGAAATAAATAAAGGTTTAGTAGCTCCTTTGAGGGAAGGAACACACACACACACACACACACACACACATATATATATTATTCCAGTCCGAGTGCTGAAACACATTTAGAATACCACGAAGATTGTGATCTTCCTAGAAAAGCAGTGCACATGATAGCATTAGGTATAAATGGAGAGGGAGTAAGACTTTTTTCCATGTTGCTTTGCCTGTCATCTTGTGGCACGTTAAATATCCGGCCAAGCAAAAGGGGGTAATTGAAAAGCACTGGGTCAACAAATGTGAATGTTCTGCACATTAAACGTTGAGAGACCATGCAAAATGGATTGAGGAGAATGGCAACAGGCATCATCACTGCAGGAGTCTGACAATTTCTCACTCGTAACAGCCTTTCCTGAGAATGTTCCTTTTCTATGGACTATCCACTGCTTCTGTGACAATGCTATTGAAATGCTGTTATTCTTAACCTTTTTGTAATTTCAAAATGCAAAACCTACAAGGATTACATACTATTTTTTTATTCACTTACTGGGTGTTGCAACTATAGATTAAGAGTGATGGTTTCACCTGATGAAATAGGTTTCTTTAAAAATATATAGCTTTTCCCAAAATGATGTCTGGTTTGCAATATACCTGTGCCGTCATTTCTATAGCATTACCTTTGATTATCCACAATTGAAACTTTTATTTTTTTTCTTGAGAATTTCTCATTTTGATACACTACTGTGGTATATCCAGAGAAACCATTTCCTTGGAATCATCCATTGTCTCTTGTTCTTACACTCTTCTAGGCAGTGATCCCTAAGTTTTGGAGAGGGGATTCAGGGTATTTGTTACATTTATGGCTAATCATTTTGCAATAACATATTCTCTGCACATTGGCCAATTGTGACTTATGTGTTGTTCATCATTGACTACAAACAGAAGCTCCTTTTGGCAGCATAGAAACAAGTTAGTTTCATGAAGTCTCATATATTAATTTTGGTCTTAATGCCAGCACTAATGGCATCTTAACTGAGAAAGATACCTGAAGATGGGAAAACCTCTCTTAGTCATGTGTTGGTAGGATAAATATTGTAGAACTATCTATCTTACAAAAAATCAGTCTACAGATCCAACACAATTCCAAAAAATTAACTCCAGTAAAATTCTCCAAATCAATTTTACAAACCTCAAAGTTCACATGGAAACACAACACACTTAGGATCTGTTTACTAAAGAATTCTTAAAAACAGAACTGCTGAAAATATCACCATCCATATTTTAAGTTATACTACAGAGCTATAGTAATAAAAACACCATGATACTGGCATAAAAAGACTCATTGACAAATAGAATATACATTCACTACTAAAGCTCTTTGAATTTTGGCAAAAGTAGTCAACAAGACACATTGGAGAAAAGAGCATTCTCGATAAATGATGCTGGTTAAACTGGATAGCTACATGTAGAAAAATGAAATTCAGTCTTTATCTCTCACCTTGCACAAAACTCAAATCCACATAAATCAAGGACCTTAACATAAAACTTGATACCCTAAAAATAATAGAGAAGAAAATAAGGAACACCCTTGAACTCATTGACACAGTACTTTCTCTGGATAGGAGGACCTCTTATTCAATATTATTGTTACACACATGATAATTATTGTCTTTCCACACACCCAATTTTTTGTATGTGTGTGGTTTTTATTAATTGTCTCATTTATTTTATATACCAATCATAGTTTCCCTCCTTCCTCTCTTCCTGTTCCATCCCCAATCCCACCAGCCTCCTGTCTACTGACTCGCCACCCCCCCCCCCCCAGGCACTCCTCTCCATTCAGGAAAGGGCAGGCCTCCAATAGGAGTCAACAAAGCATGGCATATCAAGTTGAGGAAAGACCAGGCTCCTCCCCCTGCGTCAAGGCTGGGCAAGGCATCCCAGTATGGGGAATAAGTTCCAAAAAGCCAGATCGTGAGACAGCTCACCTGAGCTACTGTAAGCTCAAGGACTCTGGACCAATGCCTGGGGAGCCTGCATGGGATTGACTTAGGCCCTCTGCATGCAGGTGACATTTGTGTAGCTTGATCTGTTTGTGGGGCGCCTGGCAGTGGGATCAGGACCTGTCCCTAGTGCATGAGCTGGCTTCTTGGATCAACAACATTATTATCATTATACACAGACAACAAAAACTATTATTAGACACACACATAACAATTACCATTTTACACATACTTTCATACATCTAACAATTATTATTACATGCACACATACATATAAAAAACCTTTGAGTTCATATAGTGTTGCTCATATGTATATATGTTTAGGGCTTACCACTTTTTGTTAACACATTGTTTTCAATGAGGGTGTAATATTAAGATAAAATTCTCTGATAAAGACTTCACAAAAGTCACTGCAATATAATGAAAGTTCAAAGCAGATATAAGTATAAAAGTGTCTCAAACTAAACACCATAAAGAAACAAACTATGAAGGGCTAGAATATTTATTTGTGTTTCTTCACAATTGCTATGCATTTAAGAACTATAATAGTCTTCTAATGGCCCCAGCTTTGTTTGAATTTTGACATTACTGTTCCATCCAATTTTATAAAACTAAAACAATCAATATGTCATTTATATTACAGAAAAAGACTCAAATAATTACTTAATTGAAGTTGTGGGATTTATTTGTATTACTAATCAAATTCTATCATTATTCTATCATTTTTGTCCTTTTTTTTCAGAAACAATTTTCATAAATATGCCATTTGCAATATCACAAACATTCCTGCATTTCAATGTGTTTCAGACATAGTAACTTTCCATAAGTAATGTTTATAAAACAATGAAAACTAGACTCTTAAAAGTATGTGATTATAATCATCCCAATTAGATGTCCATGAATATTGCACAAAGGCATGTTAGAACTCATATTAGTATATTTGTATATACATTTATATGCTATATATTAATATTAATAATATCTGTTTGTATGCATATATACACATCTGTACTTATATCCAACTATGCTATTCTTCTATGGATCCCAAAGTTTCAGAATGGTTTTCTTTTTTTTTTTGGTTTTTCGAGACAGGGTTTCTCTGTGTAGCTTTGCGCCTTTCCTGGAACTCACTTGGTAGACCAGGCTGGCCTTGAACTCACAGAAATCCGCCTGGCTCTGCCTCCCGGATTAAAGGTGTGCGCTACCACCGCCCGGCCAGAATGATTTTCAAAATTCAATGAGAATACTATTTACTTTATTTTAAAGCTAAAGGTAAGGTTTTCTTTTCTAAAAATAGTCTTTATTTTCCAAGAATGATTTTAGGATTCTTATTAAGTTGTTTTATACTGTTTTAAGCAATAATTTATTTTTAAATTATTAAATAAATGTTAATAATCTAAATGACATTTGGAACAACCATATTTTTCTTAATCAGTGTTCTATTGCTATGAAAAGATACCATGACCACGGCAACTCTTATAAAAGAAAGCATTTTGGGAAGGTCTTGCTTGTAATTTTAGAGGTTCAGTCCATTATATTCATGTTATTTATAGTAGGGGCATGGCAGAAGCATGTTGGCACTCATACTGGAGAAGCAGCTGAGAGCTGCATACTGATCTGCAAAGAGAGAGGGAGAGACTGCAAGACTGCCCCTGCATGGACTTTTGAAACCTCAAAGCCCACTCCTGGAAACATGCTTCCTCCAAAAAGGTCACACATCCTCATCCTTCTAATCCTTTCAGAGAGTTCCACTCCCTGATGACTAAGCATTCAAATATGTGAGCCTATGGGGACCATTCTTATGCAAATCACCAAACTATCTTATTAAGTTTGTAATGTTAAGGCTGGCTCTTTGTTCCTCAGAACCTTCAGTTAGATGTCAAATCTGTTTTCACTTCACTCAGTTACAAAGACAAAAGAAATTTGTATTAAATTGATATATTCCTTGGTAAATTTTCAGATTGAAAGATTCTAGGCAGTTTTTTAAAAAGTACAAGACATAACTGCTGTGGATATCACTCTGTATAAACAAAATGCTGATTGGCCAGTAGCCAGGCAGGAAGTATAGGCAGGACAAGCAGAGAAGACAATTCTGGGAAGTGGAAGGCTGAGGCAGAGAGATGCTGCCAGCCACCACCATGACAAGCAAGATGTAAGGTACCGGTAAGCCATGAGCCACATGACAACTTATAGACTAACAGATATGGGTTAATTTAAGGTATAAGAACTGGATAACAAGAAGCCTGCTGCAGCCATACAGTTTGTAAGCAATATAAGTCTCTGTGTGTTTACTTGGTTGGGTCTGAGCATGGTGCCAGAACATGGCGCAGGAATTTCCACTTAAAACCTGAGAAAGAATTAAAAGAAAAAAAAATCCTAAAACAGAGGTAAAAAGAGCTTCCTAGTTAGCTCTCTCAAGTTAGTGGAAGCCTGCAGGTTTGAGCTACTATGGTGGGTTCCTGCTGTGTGAGCTTGACTGACAGAATGGCAGGAATGAGGCATCTATAAGCAGCACATTATGCTGCTGCATGGTGGATTTAGTCTTTGCTAGTACAAAAAACAAAGGTGTCTGGGCTACACACTACTTTGATAAAAGCATAGACCCAATGTTTCTAAGAGTTGATGGCTCCCAGAGCTGGCGGTAAATGTACCACCTCCATGTTGGGAAGCTAAGGTGGGCAGAGCCAGCAGCCACAGTGTCATTTTATTCTTATAATGTTGTAGTTTAAAGCAATAGGTTCACAATAAGACAGATTCAGATGGAATAGTTTACAATGTGTGTAAAATATACATAAGCTTGAAAGAGACAAAGAAACGTTATATATACATTTATATAAAGGAATATATAGTTTTAAAAAATAAAGTCTTCAAAGAGAGAAAAATTAATATAAAAATAAGCCATGTAAAGATGGATATCACACAGAGAATCTGGATTATGTTGCCTTTGATATTCTTAACTGCACAAAGATATTTGATTGTAAAAGTTGTTGAGTTAAGTCAATATGTATATTTTAAAGGTACCTTGACTTCAAAATTGGAACGTAAGGATATGTTGCTTTGGAAAGGAGGCTCTGCTTTTGTTTCCACAGAAAGCAAGAGGCTATGGTTTGTTTCAGATTAAGATACATCAGGTTTGACCAGCTAAGAGCCCCCTTAAAGGTCTGCAATGACACCATGGCCCAGATGATCCAAATTCCAGAACAGTTTCCAGGCAACTGGCTCAGACAATACACCCTCACAGACTACTCCATAATCCTTAAATTTTCTTTGTGGCCCCGTAAGATACAGCCCCCCTCCCTCCAGCAGAAAGCAGTAAGAGAAGCTACGCCCAAATTCTCAAATATACCAAACTGGCTTTGGAGATGGAATTGGCTCACTCCTTCTCTAAACCCAAGCATATTACTAAAAGAAAAGGTTAAGAAATTCTTGTGTCCCATATCAGAAGAGCCCTCTGGTGTGTGACAGAGAAAAACAATATTTTTATTTAAATCTGGTTGATTATAAATTCAATCTCTTTCTAAAAAAGAAAAGGGGATATGATATAGCTATGATAGGATGCATGGGTAGATGAATGAACCTACTTTTAAGGAGCAACTTGTTTAAAAATATTTTACATTGCTGTGGATTTTAGTTTATTGATACAAATTTAGTTGATTTTGTTATACTGTATATATATTTCTATTCTTGTTTGAGGTATTATATTTATACAACTCATTTAGATTGCAATGGATAATTAAAAATACAGATTAATAATTAGTATTTTATAATAGTCAAACTTGTAGCCATGTTAGTTAAGTTTTCTAGGTATACATAGATATATTTCAGAAAGATAGGTAATCTTCAAACACTTTAAAGACCTACAGAATGTGGCATTTAGAAAGTTTTAAAAATTTAGACTTTCTGGAAAATGAGACATGTATGCTCCCGGCAGCACTGATTTATTTCAGAGAGGAGAATGGGCATCAAAAACACTCCACATGGAGTTTATCTTCACATTAGCAAAATAGCCTATTTGGGCAAGAAATTTTTCTTGCCTGTACTGCTTGATCAACTGGACATACAGGACCCATAGGAAGGTGACCACTGAACTTTGCTTGGCAAAATGGTCCTTCGTGTTCCTGCTTTGCAGAGGAAAATGCCATACATTCTATAGGACACAGAGAGAAATGAATGAGAGAATGAATGTCTAGGCCTGTGGGCTGAAGACAGATGTTCCAACTGTACAAAGGAACTTTGGATGACTGTCCAGGCTGCCAGCTGTCTCTGTCTACTCTCACAAGACTCCTGAAAGTTGCTTCCATTCATCTCCCATTTCTCAGGTAATATTATATCCTTCTGAGGTCTTTGATGTAGTTGAAGACTAGATAGTTATAATTTCCTTAGTTATAATAAGAGATAAGTTAGATATGAAACCTTAGACTCACAAATATAGGAGAGATAGGATATCTTTTTTAATTTTGCCCAATACAAATAGACTAGATATTATAAATAGACTAGATACTATAACTGTAATTCTTGCTTGATAATGGTTTTGTTATATGTAATTTTACTATGTGAAAGTTAAAACCTTCCTTTTTGAAAAAAAATGAAAAGAGGAAGTGCTGTGAATATCACTCTGTATAAATAAAATACTGATTGACCAGTAGCCAGGCAGGAAGGATAGGCAGGACAAGCAGAGAAGACAATTCTGGGAAGTGGAAGGCTGAGGCAGAGAGATGCTGCCAGCCACCACCACGACAAGCAAGATGTAGGGTACCGGTAAGCCATGAGTCACATGGCAACTTACAGACTAATAGAAATGGTTTAATTTAAATAACAAGAAGCCTGCTGCAGCCATATAGTTTGTAAGCAATATAAGTCTCTGTGTGTTTACTTGGTTGGGTCTGAGCAACTGCAGAACTGGCAGGTGAGAGAGATTTGTCCTGACCATGGGCCAGGCAGGACTGGAGAAAACTCTAGCTATACATAACATAATTTTATAATCAAATCTTGATTACCTTCAAAAATTATTTCGTTGATACTCACTTTTCCATGGCAATTCAGATCACACATCTGTTTGCCCCCAATGTAATCCTCACTTGTCTGCATGGGAAATAAAATTTCTTGCACAAAAAGAACACCCAATGATCATAATAATAAAATTGGTGTGAATATAGTAGTACATTGTCATAAAATACAATATTCCTTCCCTTTTATGACTAGCTTTTTCTGTGTCAAATGAATTCTTAAAGAAATATATGTCTTTTGCAAACATACTTTACTTTGTATGGTTAAACTCTTTATTCTAGGTATGTCTTAATTACCTAAATTTTACCATAATCTATCAAATGCTCACAAAATGCATACCATCTTTATTAGAAGATACATGGCATATATAATAAGTGACCTGCCTTTATCTTGAAGATTCAACACTGTTAATATGAAATTCTGACACAGGACTTTACAAATATTTTAAATTACATTTATTTAATGCTCTGTGTGTGTGTGTGTGTGTGTGTGTGTGTGTGTGCATGCACGTGTGTGTGTGTGTGTGTATGTACGTTCATAGTGTGCTATGACTCAAGAGCAGAGGACAATGAACAACTTTTTCAAGTTAGTTCTTTCTTTCTACTATTTGAGCCCTGAGTATTGAACTTAGGTTCTCAGGGGACTGTTGGTTAACCTTCTGAGTTATCTTGTTTGCCCATCAACTCAAAGAAATTCTAAAGTCTTCCCATTTTTACAGTTATCAGCTATATTAGAAATGCAAAATTATGGAAGATTTTAGAGCCAATATGGCTAGCATCTAAAATCCCTTATTATGATAACTAATGCTTTAGTTTCTGAGTCTAATTTGAGTTTATACATAAAAATATAAATGTAAATATCAGTGAGGTATTACAGAAGAATATGAAATGTACATGTTGAAATCATATTAACTATATCTATTTCCTCATGCATTTATCATTTCTATATAGGAAAAACTATTAAAATCCATTCTTATGGCCTTTTGAAAATTATTATTTACAGTTACATAGACATGACAACACTTACTTCTGTTTACCCATGACTTGATCCCATGGATGAACCTCTCTCCATCCTTCTCTCTTGCCCTTCATCATCTAAGAGATCCTTAGTTATTTCCATTTTCTACATATTATGAATAATGGGCAGTTTATATGCACATGTACACACCCATTTTACATGCTGATTTAATTTCCTTTAGGGATATATCCAGTAGTAAAATTAATGAATCATGTACACCTCCAAATCATTCAACCCTCTGCATGATTTAGCTATTATTGTTTATGGAAGTGGGTACATTTGGCCACTATTGGTCCTTCAGGAAAATGAAACATTACAACCACTGAAACTAATGTGAAAACTCTTTAAATGACTGAGGTTAGAAATGATTTATCTATACATTTAACATTAATCCTTTGGAATTATTTTTATTATCATTTGATAAATGACAGCTATATAGTTATGAACTATAATGTGGTGTTATGTTACACTACTGTGCTCTCAGTGTGGAATGATTAATTCAAGCTAATTAGAATATCCATCATCTCAATTACCCATTACTTTTGGTGATAACTTGTTTTAAATTATGAAGAATTTTGAAACACAAACATCTGATCATGAATGACAACTTGTTGTGTGATAGATCTTACAAGTTTATTCCTTTTGTCTACCTGGAACTTGGTTCATGTTGTCCATTATCTCCCCATCTCCTGACACTCTGATGCTGGTAACTACTATCCTACTAGTCTTGTTAACTCACCAGTTTTCCTTTCCATATACTAGTAAGATCACATGGTATTTGTCACCCTATGTCATTTGAATTGTAGATACACCAGAGTCAAATTCCAGCTTCATGCTACATGTTGCTCCTTTTTTTTTTTTTTTTTTTTTTTTTAGAAAAAATGAACTTATAATTTTATTTTAAAGAATATTATTGTTTTAGTCACTTTTCTATTGCTGGTGATAAAACTGACCAATTCAACTTGTTGATAAAAGAGTATATGTGTGGAACTGTAGTCATAGCTGAGAGATTGCATATTCAGACAAGCACGAAGCAGAGATAATAGAGTGGAGTCCTTTGAAAGCTCAAAGCCTGACCCAAGTGACACACCTCCTAATCCTTCTCAAACTGTTGCACCAACAGAGATCAAGTGTGCAAATATATTAGCCTATGAGTGCCATTCTGCTTCAAATCACCATGGCCATCAAAATAATAAAATAATTGAGAATAACTAGAACATTCTGTGATGATATTGGATGTTTGTGGGAATGTTATTACATAGTCATATTACTCATTGAACACAGGTATTAATAACCCTTTTAATTGGAAGAAAGCCAGAAACAATGTTCTAGTTTGTGACAATGTGTGGTTATTTGTTTTCCTCAACAGTTTGCTTTATGGAATGCTGCTCTTCAAAGTGATACAAAGACAGGATGAAAAGGAAGAAAAGGACAGAATTTCTAACATTGGCAAAGAGTTTATCAGTCATTCAAAATAGCCATTTTGTGATTTTTTTACATATTTCATAATGCATGTGAGAGATGCATTTTGTTATTCATAAATAGAGTCGTCAAAACAACATGTTTTACTAACAGAGTGAACATTCAACCAATGTGAAGACTGCTGTTACAGCAAATAGAAGATTAATGGTGTCCCATTTATAACAGCTAGCAAACTGTCAATAAAAAGTTAATTTATCTGTTTTCTCATGTCTGCAATAAAACACATTCACCTGAATGTCATAGTGTGGAATGAGTGCCAATGCTAAACATACAGAAATGCCTGCCTTGTACTAAGTAGCTATATTGATTTGAGAAGCTGCATCAAAGCAATTCCCTGTGTATAATTATTGCCCTTCTTCCAAAATATCTAACCCAGCACAATGCAAAGTTTAAATACCCAGTGTATGTGTTCTTTTTATTAAATATATTCAATATTGATGAGCCTTCCTTTCTGCATTTGATCTATAAACAAATGAATAGAAAATGAGTTAATAAATCATTAGTGGCAGGTTCAAGAGAGCCCTGCTGTTTCTTTTGGCTGAATGAAAACGAATATGCCTAAAACTTAAAAAAAAAAAAGGTAGAAGAAGGTGAATAAATTGGGTAATGATGGAACATTACAGGCATGAACTGTTTGTAACCTTTGGTTTTTTTTTTATGTATTTTAATGGAAAGCCATTACCTGTTTATCACAGCAATATCAGTACAACAAATTCAGCTGCACCTAGTTTGTATTTTTTTTCTCCTTTGGGTGTTTACTTGTGTGGTGCATAATTAATTTATCAAACAGCCGTCTGTTAGTGAGCTTTATTGGTTTTCTGCCTTTGATGGGGAACTTCCTGGTTGATTCTTCCATATGTTCCTATCTCAAATATAAATATACCAGTTATGTTAGCTCAGATGTCTTTCAATTTTAATACTGAAATCTTTAGTGCATAATGTATATCTCAGGATCACAGTTCAAAAATTCATTCATTCATGCATGCATGCACTCATTCATTCATTCAATCATGGTACAATTTAAAAAATAAAACCACACAACCACCCTGTTCCCAACATTCATGCTGTGGGTGTTAAAATTACATAGCTACTTACTACTTTAAGTCATTCTTTATCAGTGTGTTTGTGTGCTCCCTGTCAGGGTTTATGGTTTCAAAATGAAGAATCCTGGCTGTATTCATTCTGTATGAAATCTAAACACTCCCATGTTAAACTGACAGATAATTTCATGTTTTTATAATATAGTGAGGAAGCTCAGAGTCTCTCTAATCATATTTTTATGAAAATGGATGGAAAGTTAGTAATTTTGTTTAATATTCAAAATATATGATGGGATAAAACATTTTTTGTCAGTGTGAACTATTATGGGACAAGCCAGGAGCCTTACTTGAAGTTTGTATTTCAACCTGATGCTGAGGTGCACTGGACTCAAGATGAGTATAACTGGGGGGGGGTGAAATTAAGGAAGTCTCTAAGATTCTCCAGGGAATAGTCACATGCTAAGGACATATACACAGCACCAATCTGATTCAATGGGTTTAAAAACAAATAAATTAAGACATAAAGTTGAGTAGGTATGAAATAGAGGTGCACATGAGAGGAGAATGGGATGAATATGATCACAATATATTTTATGAGATTACTAATGTATTAATAAACATATTTAAAAACCACCATAAATGATATAATGTATCTATGGAACTGGCATTTTAGAAACATCTCTTTTTAGTCATTCCTTCCAGTACTTGTAACTGAAAGACAAGTGGAACTTGGAAAATTTGTACTGTCTTAAATACACCAGAAACAGAGATGGTTAATGACTCAGACAGTCAAGCACATCTCATTCCACACTTTCATAATTGAGAGAATAAATTTTAACATAGAAACTTGAAGTTACTTCTAAATTTGATACTTTAATTTATTAATATGATTATAATTCCAGAGCTGGTGACACAAGTATATAACACCAGCTATTTAGGAGGCTGAGGCAGCAGGGTTAACATTCATAGTTCATATCTACAGAAGTCAAGATCAACCTGGTAAAGTTACCAAGACTCTGACTCAGCATAAATAATAATAGTAATAAAAAATGCAATAATAATAAAGACAATAAATACAGGTTAATGGTAGAGTGATTGTACAACATTTATAAAGTCCTAAATTTAATCCTTAATATTGCAAAATCACTAGCACAAACAGTAAAAGTAGATGTAGTTTTATTTATTACTCAAATAAAACTTACACACCAATGTAGAATAAATAGATGTAGTTGGAAAGTTAAGATTCTTTTTATAGGTAACAAAATTCAACAAACTGTCTTGATTAATAAATATAAATATTTATTATATTTCTTTCTGATTGAGTCATTTTAATTTTTTTCCTTGGAATGAGTTAAAGGGATCTGTGACTAAGTGTGAATGAAAGCAACTTGTAACTGCTACAATTGTAGTCATGGAAAACATGTGCTTCAGACGAAGATCATGATGAAGCTGCTTGACTTGGCATTGAGTCTCATTAAAGAGGTCAGAAACTACAATGTAACAAACAGGTCTTTCTTTGAAATGCCAGCTCCAAAATACTGACTTGGAGACTTCCTAATAATTATGAAAGTTTGGCTTTAGCTTAGACTTATTCCCAACTAGCTCTTACAGCTTAAATTAAGCCATTTATATTAATCTCTATTCCACCACATGGCTTGCTACCTCTCTCCAGTACATTACAACCAAATTCCTCCAAGTCTGGCTGGCAAATTCCCCACCTCTCAGATTCATCCCCTGAGTTCCTTCATCTTCCTCGAAATCCCACCTATCCTCTGCTTCCTAGTTATTGGCCCTTTATTACACCAATCAGAAGGTGCCTTGGGAAGGTGAGGTAAAACTGAGATATCCTCACACAGTGTTATTACATATCCTGCAACACTAACGGTTGAGCATTCATGACTCCCAGGATGTACATTCGCCATTTTGCAGAAATCATCCTGGAAACTGTGTTGTCTAAGGCTGTAAGTAGAAATTCTTAGCAGACCTTCTATCATCATTTTTCTCACACAACAGAGAGAGGAAAATTCACTGTTGCACTTAGTACTAGAAAAAAGAGTACACATTAAATTAAAAGGACATAAACTCACCATCTAAGAGCAGTAACTGGCGAAATAACAAGCCATTGCACATAACACTGAGACAATCAATACACAAATCCTTCAATATCTACTCCACAGGAACTATTGACAGAGGAGAAATCAGATGCAGAATATGAAATGATTTTAATACAACTACATTGATAAAATTGTAATACAGAAAGCAAAGAATAATAATGAGTCTAACTATATTTGAATAGAAACCAAACAATATTAAACAGACAAGTGAGTATGGTAAAAACTTCAGTACTTTCTGAGGTCTGGATACTATTTTTCAGTAAGAGCAAAGTATTTCTTAAAAATGGATGTATTGTATTAAATACATATGAGAAATTTTCTCAGAATACAGAAAATGTGTATTTCCAAAGTAGAATGGAAAATATAAAGATTACAATAATATTACCTAATATTAGGAAAGCAAAATACAAGTAAAAAGAATATTTCACAAAACAGGATGCATTCAAATCACAAATAAGATTATGAAAATGCATGTTATATATTTGTTAATCACAACCAAATTATAAGAATTAAATTCTTTAGGTGAGAGATAATTGGTGTGCATTTAAAAAATAATAATTATATATTTAAAAGAAATGCATGATACAGATGAAGTTACAAAATGCATTAATGTCATTAAATTAATAATAGGCAAAATAGAACTTAAGGTAATAAAAGGATAATAAATTAAATGTTAAATTGTCCAACAAGATTTGATGGTCTTCAACTTCAAGCACACAGCAATATACAATATACAGAGAATACAATATACAGAGAACAATACACAGAGAATATGTGACACAGAATTTCCAAAAGCTAGAAGGAAAAAAATGATATATTTACCCTCATAGGGACAATTTTCACAAATTCACCTAAGTGAAAGAGTCCAGAATAAAATGAGGCTTTAAGAAAAGGACAATAGGGGCTGGAGAGATGCCTCAGCATTTAAGGTAATTGACTAGCTATATAGAGGATCCAAATTTGATTCTTGGTCACCTACATGCAGTGTTCATAATTGTCTGTGATTCCAGTTCCAGAGGATCTGATACCTTCTTGTGACCTCTGTGGATGCCACACATAAATGTTTCAAACAGACATACATTCAAGCAAAACATCCAGTTTTATAAAAAGAAATAAATGTTAAAAAATAAAAATAAATTTTAAAAGGAATGTAAAGGAATAGTTTTTAGTATCTAACAGGTAGATAATGGGTGACTTTTATACATGGCCACAAAATATTTACAAAAGTATATGTACATAACAGAGTAGAGCAATCATTAAAAAATAATCTAAACAGCAGGGTGATGGTGGTGCATGCCTTTAATCCCAGCACTCAGGAAGCAGAGGCAGGAGGAACTCTGTGAGTTCAAGGCCAGCCTGGTCTACAAAGAGAGTTCCAGGATGGCCAGGGCTGTTATGCAGAACACAGAGAAATCCTGTCTCAGAAAAACATAATAATTATAATAATAACACAAAGCAATAACAAGAAATCTAAACAAATAAAATTATTTAAAATATTTAAAATAGAACTAAGTATTCAAGAGAACTAATTAAAAACATATTTGTGGGCACAATATCAAAAGATTTAGTTCTCAATATATATATAATATATATATTACATATATTTACCTTAATTAAAAATATAAACACTTAAAAAGCTAAAAAGCTCTCAGATATACATAGAATTTAAAGCACATCTTTAAAAGTATAAAGAAAATACACATTTTTTTTCTAAAAATAACCTGAGGAGCCAAGTGAGGATATATAAATCATGATACACTAAGGCTTTTAAATCTAGGCTAATTAGGAATTTGTCCATAGAAGACTCACAGTAACCAAGAGGAATATGAGACAATAATGTCAGTAATCAGTGAGATGCAAGACAAAGTCATCAGGATTGATCACATCATACCTGTTACAGAGATCTCAAAATACAAAAGCAAGTTTTCACAAAGAATGAAGAAATTGGAATATTCATTGAGCACTGAGTGAAAGTTAAATGGTAGGCACTGTGTTAAATAGTGCCAACAAATTAAGAACATTAGCACTTATGATCTAGCGATTCCATTTTGAATACTATATCCTGGGTAAATTGACCATGGACTCAATGTCTCAGAAATACTCATGTTCCCAATATTGTAGTGATATTTACAATAGCCAGTATCCATAAATACTAGTTTTCATGGGCAGATGAATAGATTAAAAAAACACGGTATATATTGCATAGACTATGAGATGGTTAATGTCAATAGTTAACTTGATGGACTCTAGAGTCACCTGGCAGAGAGCTCTCTAAGCATTCCTTGGTGGGATTTTCTTGATTAACTTAGGTAAGCAGAGCCACCTTAATCATGGGTGAGACCATTTCTTTGGCAGGGAATCCTGGACTGTATAAAGGGAGCAAGTATGCATTCATCCTTTTCTGTGTCTTGGTAGTGGTGCAGTGTGGTAAGTTGCTTAAGGCCCTTAATGCCTTTAACCATGTACTAAAATTCAGTCTTTTACCCTTTCTGATTTTGTCAGAATATGGTATTTCAGAAACAACAAAATGAACTAAGATAAAATACTAATTCAATCTTAAAGGGCAAAATATCCTGGAATGTGTTTTCTGAATGATCTGACAAATCTATAGTAAGTGAAACAATCAGCCACAAAGGTTGAATATAGACAAACTCAGGGAAGCAAAGAACAGAACAATAATATCAAATGGTTTGATTGAAGGTGAATCACTAGAGCAGGCAGAGCTAACAATATCACATTGTACACTTGATTCTCATGGTGTAAGCTTGTTAGGTTGTTAACACACACACACACACACACACACACACACACACACATACACACAGGAAAAAAGAGAGAGAGAGAGAGAGGGAGTGGCTACAGACAATGGAGAATCTTTTCCAAGAGTAATTAATGGCTACATGTATTCTCTTTGTTGTTGTTGATGGTTTCTTAGGTCTAGGTTCAAACCCACCACTCTGAAGATATCATTTCCCTCAGTTGATATAACAAATATGTCTCAAGAAAACTCTTGAAAAATCTTATCAGTAAAATCATCTAACTATATGATGGATGAGTGATATTAAGAAATTTTTCACTCATTTTGCAACAAATTACATAGTTAAAGGATTCTCATTTTGTTAGCTACTACAGAAATACAAATTAGAATTGTTGTAAACAATCACTGTCCATCACCAAAACAACTAAAAATAATAGTAATCATACTGGTAGGGATGTGGGAAGATGACAATAATCATATCTTGCTGGTAATATGGTTAACAATACAGTGACTTGGGAAAATATTTTACTAGTTTCTTTAAAAATTAAATGCTCAATTACGATTTAATCTAGTTACTGTATCAATGAACATTTATCATCATAGAAATGAACATTTATTTTTCCACAAAAAAACTTGTCCATAAATGTTTATAGCGATTTCACTCATGTTAGCTACAAATAAAGTGGTGCAATTATGTTGCAAAGGGGACAAGTTTATCTTATTGATATAAAGAAATACAGTGAGAAGAAATATTCTGTATTACACACTTTAGCCTAGATGAACCTCTAGAGAATTAAGTCTGAATGAGAACAGGAAATAACTAAGTTTTATATGCTTTGTATTAACATTTATATCTCAACTGTGAAATGGCAAACATACTGAGTGGGATAATATGACAGTCCAAGGAGTGAGAGAAGTGAGGCAGGCATGGCTATATTTGGATAAGGTGGAGGATCTTTCTGTAGTTGGGAACAAATGATGAATCCTTATGTTCCTAAGCCTCAGTTTTTCACGTTGATGCAGTTGGAGGATCTGCTGAAGGGCACATGGCATCCTTTGTTTAATTTCTTACAAATATATTTTAATATAGTTATCTCAATATATAAAATATTGACCTTTTTCTTGTCTTGAGGCTGAGTCTCCCTTTGTAGTTGTCCTGAAAGTCACTAAGTACCCCAAGCTGGCTTTGAATGGTAATCATCCTGCCTCAGGCTCTTGATTAGTGTGATAACAGATCTGAACCACCACACCCAAGTCAACAAATAAAGCTTAAAGTAGAAAAGCAAAAAACACCTGTCCTTTAAAATTTACAATAAAAGAAATTTAAAAATAAGACCAAATCTAGAAGATGATACATAAATGCTAAATCACGTATAATACATTGTATCTACATATGTCTGATATGCATGAATGAAAAAAGAAAATAGCAATGGAAAGTTGACAAAGATTATAAACAAGCAATTCATGAAAAAAATCTCCAAAGTTTAATAAACACAGAAATGGATGTGGGGACTCATAAATTTTAATTACACTAACTCACTTTATCATAGTTTTATGTCAACTTGACAGAAGCTAAAGTCATTTGAGAGGAGGGAACCTCAATTAAGAAAATAACTCCATAATGTCCAGCTGTTGGGAATTTTCTTAGTGATTGATGGGGGAGGACCCAGCCCACTGTGGGTGGTGCAATCCCTGGGCTGATGTTCCTGGTTCTATAAGAAAGCAGGCTGAGCAAGTCATGAAAAGCAAGCCAGAAAACATGACTCCTCTATGGCTTCTGCAGTAGCCCCTGCTTACAGGTCCTTGCCCTGCTTGAGTTCCTGTATTGGCTTTGGACGATGAACTTTGATGTGGAGGCATAAGCCGAATAAACCCTTTTCTCCCTAAGTTTCTTTGGTCATGGTGTTTCATAACAGCAATAGTAACCTTAACTAAGACATATACTGACAATGCTTTCATTGAATGTTAATGGGGATGTGGATGAGGAGGTGGTACACACAAATATTTTAGGGAGAAATACGGTTTGGTAACTCAACTTTGGAAAATAAATTGCTATTACCTGAAATAACTCAAGACTGTAAAGTCCCACTCCTAATTATCAAGAGATTTTTGCTTAGGAAGTATGAAGATGATTATAATTTCATAATTCAAAAACAAGACAAATTTCACACAATTTGAACAAAATTGGGGGAAAAACTAATAATTAAGTATGACCTATTGATTTTAACACTATGTAGAGCCAAAGATGAATGAACTGCACACCATGATATAGATCTTAATACCATATTGTCAGCTAAAATAAAGGACTGGAAGAATACTGGCTATCTGAATCAATTCCTAAAAAATTCAGATAAAACCAAACAGTGTATCATTCAGGGACAGTTAACACAAACATGATTATAAAGTGACACAAGATATATATGCAAAACTCTGAAAAAAATGACATCCTGAATTTTGAGAGCAGAATAATTCTTAAAGTTTGAATTTTCTTTTAATATTTTGCAATTAGTTTCATTTGAATTTCTCAATAAATTATTTCTGTAGCCATGTGTTCATCTCTATCAATTCAAAGTTCACCCTCTTAGCAATCTGTCATTTCATTTCTGACTACCACAGATGAAATGTCTTTTGACTGACTCATAATAATGAAATGATTTCTATGTGGAAATCTAAAGTATTTTCTGCTAAGTTGTAATTTATCATTTCCAAAACAACTTTGTGACATATGTTCCCTGCAGATATAGAATAAAAGCCAATTTCATTATGAAAAGTTTAGAATATAGTATACTCCTTTAACTTTGAAGTATCTTATGTCTTTTAATTTGCACCAAATCATGTCATGAAATCAAAATTTTATGATAAATGAATACTTTGAAATTCAGAATAATTACATACAAGTTGTAAAATATTCTATTATGGAAAAGGGGTGACTTCCCAGGAGCCAAGAGCATACAGATGTGTGCGTCTTTCTGTTGTGTTATGGTATTGCTGTCTCTTCTTGTCTGTATACACACAGGTTTTTGTGTAATTGTGTTGTGGCTTATTTCTTAGTTCTTAAGTGTCTAACTTTCCAATATTGTCAGCAATGTAGCTGGAACTTTAGTGTTTATTTACATGTTTTAATGAGGAAATTGTGTGGTGTCACTCTGATTCTTCCAGAATCTTCCAACTTTCTCTCAATGGTTGCTATAAATAAATCTAAATACTAAGTCTGGAGTCCATGATTTCTTCCTCTGTCACATAAGAAGTTAGTGCAGGCTGGTAGAGTATTAACAAATAGTGCTATCGGCAAGAAACAAGGACCTTGTTTAATGTGCTTTGACTCGAAGAACAGAAAAAAAATTAGACATAAATTCTCATTTCATCTTTTAATGCAATCTTGAGTTCTTTGTATCACAAGTTTTAAATCTTGATAAATATCCTTAGAAACACTCAAGATCATTCTATTTTTCCTCTTGGTTTGTATTACCATGTATTAATTGTACATAACAATGGATTTCCTTATGGTGGTTTCATGATGCACATAATGCATTTCATTTATTTTCAACCCCACTGCCATTTTTAGTTACTTTCCACCCCAGTTAATCCCTTTCTTCTGCTCAAATCACCCCCAATATAGTTCAATGTGTTTTTGAAACCCAGTGAGTTTTAAGACAGTGTGTTCAATGAACTTCTTTTGTTTAGAAAGAGTTTAGGTCTCTAATACCTTACAACATCCTCATTGAATTATTCCATTATTTCTGAAACACCTCCAAGTATACATTCCATTCAAAGTGAAATATTTAAAAATACTTAACCTCCCCCAATCCCTTCAATGTTAACAAGTTTAAATGCTTGTGATTTCCTCCTTTAAATTTTAAATTGTTTCACCTGACTCCAGATTATTATTATGCCTTATTTCTATCCACCTAAGTGTTAGATGTTTAGGCACATTCGTTTCCTTTTCCTTTATTCTTTCTTTTTTTCTGTCTGTATTTTTTTTTTATCATGCTATAGCAATAGTATTTCTCTATTCATAGACCTTTGGAGTGACACAGGCATACTGAGAATTGTGCATGATCTAGCATGCCCTTGTTCTTACTTCTTCACCTTCACCATTCACAATCTTACAAGAATCATAGCTCTGGGATCATGAAAACTAAAATGAACAAGTTGGTTTCTTTTGTTCACTGCAGTAATTTCAAGAAGCCAAAGACTTCAGGGTCCTCTTCCTCGGCAGCACTACCTCAGACGGCTCCATGTGCAGGTGGCATTTCTGATCTTCTTAACCACCATGACCATTTACTGTGTCACTTCTCCTTCAACCATCCACACTGGACTGCAAACGCCAGTGCTCCAAAAACTTGGTTCATCACCTCTGCATTGCATTAGGCCTCCTTCACAGTGCAGTTGCTGACATACTATAGATACCAATAATATTTGTCAAACAAATGAATACAATAAAGGAATATAAGAAGTGCAGAGCAAATGCTTGAGAAACCATATCCCCTTACTTTTAGCCTATTATTTTAAAGTTAGAAGATAATTTTTTCTCTGGTTCTTATTAGGATTCTTAGTGTAATCTGTTGCCTCCTGATTTTTACAAGCCCAATTTTAAGGGTCATTTTTTGTTTTTTTGTATCTTCTTCTCATTTTTAACCTTTTCAAATAATCCTAGCTACTATGAAAAGATCTGGGGTTGAGTCTAAATGGCACAGGATCTCCAGAATATGTTTCCAGATATGAAAATGAATTATTATCCTCTTCTATTCATTCATGCAACAGCTACCCTAATATTAAGTTGTAACCCTTAAAAAAAGAAGGAATGAGAACAGTGTCTCTAAATTCCCTAAATTCTCTACCTCTGAGCATTGCCATAATGTTCACAAAACAAATTTTTAGCCAGAATTTGAGAAGCAAATAACCATATTCCAACTTGGGAATCTCATAATATGATTCTGACTCCAGGGCACAATTTCCAAGTCTGTTTTCCAAGATTTGAAATTAGCAAAGGACATGAAAACAACTTGCTCCAGACCCCTGGTCAGGCTCTGTAATTCCATGGAACTATTCTCTCCTAAAACGAATCAGCTTAAATCTCTCTTGAAATTTATCCCCTGATAAGTCCTTGAACCCAACTTTCTACTGATATGGTTTACTTTTCTGTTTATATCTATGCTTGTTCTCAAGTATTTTCAGCCCACAAACTTCACTGAGAAAACCACTTTCAGTCCCTGTACTTGCCACCCTGCTTTTGAAATCACTGTTTTTTAAGTGCCTTCAGCTTTGAAGCACTCTACTGTATGAGGATGCAAAGCAAGCTCGCATAAGGAAATTTCAAGTGTAAATCTTTTGTTCTTCTATGTTAGTTTTCTGAAAAACAACATCAACAAAACTCTTGCTTTTATTCACTTTCTGTCACTATAACTAAAGACCAAAGAACTGATTTTATTATTGAGGATTATTCTGTTTCCCATTTCTGGAGGTTGGGAAATGCAATTGTTAGTGCTCAACTTCTGATAAAGGGAAGGACCTATTCTGCTGAGAACTATGTTGGAAAGCAGAGGGACAGGCAGGTGTGTGGAGGCAAAGCAGAAGAGAATTGTGTCATGCTCAGGAGACAACTGACCCTGTTGTCTTTGTTAACAATTCAACCCTTTTGAAATTCTAGGTCTGCATTAGGCTGGTAAATTTATATTGTGGCTTCCTGTTTAGTGCTTCCACTGGGTTCCTGAGTATGTGAACAAGTGGGTCTCTGAGGTGTGAACCAGTGAATCTTGTGCCTTCTCTTGGGATCTTTTTCTTCTGTTTGTTCAATCCTATTTCCAAGTAATAGGTTTTGTTTTATCTTTTTATATATTGTTTTCTTATATTTAAAAATGAATGAATAAATAAATAAAAACCTAGCCACGAGGGTCAACATCTGAAATGTCATTTATACATGCTGGGAGAGGGACCATCAGTTTACCCAATGGAGTGACAATGAGTATATCAACCACTTTAGGGCAGATCTCAAGTTCAGGAGTAGTTGACCAACAAATAATGGACTCTAGAGTTTATTTGCTTTTGGTTTTACTTTGGATTTGGTTTTGATTTTGGTTGTGTGTGCAAGTATGTGCTTTTACCTGATTGCAAATTGGTGGGTTTGGGGGGGGGGTTCTTTTATTTTTTTTCTTGGTTTTGGGGGGAGTTGTTATATTGCATTTTTTTGGTTTTTGGGAAAAGTTAAAATTGGGTGATTAGCGAGGATGGAAGATCTAGAAGGACTTAGAGGAGGGGAAGAATATGATCAAAATATATCTAAATTTAAAGCTTGGTTTTAAATAATAAAAATTAATAAAGTAAATACAACACTATTCTTTAAAAAATAAATAGTAAATAAAGTTCTGCTAATATTGCCACAACAGGAACCAATTTTAAAATGAGTTTCAGGTAAAATATTAAAACTCATATCTCTATCTCATTAGCCTCTAATAATATTATAGGATTTTTACCAATTAAATATGACTCAAAATAGAGGCATTGGGGAAGGAAAGTGGCCCATAAGGAAAGAGGGTAATAGAATTCAGATCTATACTTTAATATCACCTCTACTGATTCTTCTATCCAAATAAGTGAGCCTTCTCATCACGCAGTGAATCTTACAATTAACGTCGTTTCTAAGTACTCTTCTTGGCCCACTGGGAACAACCATTGTTGTTATGTATTGTATAGCAGTTATTCTCATCTTTCTTTTAATGCAGAAGCAAAAGGTCTTGCAGGTATGTATTCTGTGCACCCCCATCTGGAAATAGACAGCTACACACATGGGAAGTGACAGAATTAAGATCACCAACCAATATGTAGTAATAAAGGAACCACAAACTCTTGATAAATCTGGAATTTGTTTTCAACAGGAACAAAATAAAAAACAATCCTGTGATCTGTATATTGTAAGTGCTTTATACATATGAATAACATGATTATGATGATTGACAGAATTTAAACTTTAGAATTCAAAATTCAAATATGCTTACATGTATGTAGTATCTATCTTTATGATTATGCTTTTTTATTAAATTATGTTTTTTTATACAAAGGTCTTTGGAACTTGTGCTGAAAGACTCAGAATGGGAGCTTATTGTAGTACACACAGTGTTGAGGACTGATGGCTTGATGCTTCTGTAATATGCTTCAAGTTGGCTAAAGTACCTTTTCTTCTATCCAAAATACCATTACACTTGGATCACGTTTTAAAGAGTGTATTTGTCCCCAATCAGTAGATGAAGTGTCAGCAACATGATTTATGTGACTGGGAACTATTAAAGTAATCTTATTGGCAATCATTTAGTATTAACCACCTCACAAGTGCTCTGAGTTACTCACTGAAGTGAAATTAAAAAAAAAAAAATTAAATGAAGAGCCGGTGGTGGTGGCAAACGCCTTTAATCCCAGCACTCGGGAGGCAGAGGCAGGCAGATCTCTGTGAGTTCGAGGCCAGCCTGGGCTACCAAGTGAGTTCCAGGAAAGGCACAAAGCTGCACAGAGAAACCCTGTCTCGAAAAGCAAAAAACAAAAAAATTAAAATTAAAAGTAATAATTTATTGTGAATGCTTTAGGCCAACAGACATGTCTGAATTGATAGCATGAAAGGATAAAGAAGAATAACAAACAGTATTGCTTTTCTAAATAGTAAGAGCAGTATATAGAAACTGCTAAAAGTAGGCCCATTATTCATTGGTCTCATTCTCTAAAGGTTAACTTGTACCTATTTGATTGTTTTTAAGCTGAGTTGCTGTTTTCTTCCATACAAGACTGTATTGGTTGTATATAGAAGACACTGGAAGGACAGCCCTTCCACACAATTAAACAATTGCAAGATTTTGCATGCCAAATTTTAAAATTGAAATTATCTTTATTTAATTTTACAAAATGAGAAACACCAAGCAGTATTGCAGAAGCCTAGTGATTTGTGTATTTTGGTATATTTGAGTACAATTTCCAACATTGTCATTCCTTGACAGAGTGAGTTTCTTGATAATTTCCTAATTAATCTCTACCAAGAGCAAACTAATACTGCATTTGCAATTTGTGTTACAAGGCTGAATGGAATAAACTTGATTGTGTTATAAAAAAAGAGAATATTGCTTTTCCAGAAATTAAACTACATTTCATTCAAATGTTGTCATAACTTGTTAAAATTGAGTGATAAGTTAGGTAATTGTAATCATGAGGCTTCATTAATTTTCCTTAAGATGTGGGTATTGTTTTATTGCTTTCCTAACATTGACCTGCTGCTGAATACTACTTTCAGATGAAAAAATTTGGGTTTATTTATAGCCAAACAAGCTGAGAAGTAATCAAGAAAAACATCCCTTGATATTCCCATATGATTATCAACCAAGTCTGTTTTTTTCATTAGAAGAACTATACAAATTTTAAATTATCTCTGATAAGTTTCAGCAACTAAGGATCTTGAAAACCAAGCTAACTAAGTTTACTTCACACCCTGGTTCCAGACACACTGAAGAGTTAATGATTTAGACTGGCTTCCTACTGAGTCCCTGAGTCAGAGAGTGAGGATGGCTTAGAGTGCAGTCTTCCTTATCTCACTTGTTTGTTAGGGATCATTTACTCATTTGCTCCTGCTCTTGGTTTGACTTTTTCTCAAGAGATGCACTAATTATCCCTAACACTTGGTCTGTTAAGGTGAATAGTATATACTGCTCATATCCTTAAAGCCCAAATAGGTTATGTTTACAGGGATCTTACTACTTAGCTTCTGGCTTCTCACTCTTATCATTCTTGTTTATGGTCAAGAAAGACATCATTTAAAGGGCTCTGGTTTTTCTACATTGGCTTTCATGCTTTCCATTGCTGTGTGACAAAACTTTTCCTGTGGAGACTTAACACACACCTGCTCACCCCAGATAGGGAGCCCATGACAGACCAAAGTACATATATTACTAAAGTCCAACATGGTGAAGCAATGAGTTTTATTGGGGTAACTTACAGGAATATGGGTGATGAGTTATTTACAGGAGCAGAAATGACTAAAACAAACAGCTGCATTAGCAAAGCCCACCCAGGATTGCTGACAGGTCACAAAGCTCAGAACCTGGAACACAATACACAGGCTGCAGGCAGTTCAACAAGTTGGAGAGTGTCATTTCCAAGCAACTGTAGTCTAAATCTCTTCCAGGCAGCTTAACTGGTTTCTGCTTTTTCAGACAACTACTCTGGTGTCAGTCATCTTTTCAACTTTTCTCTTCTTAGAGTCTTCTTTGCAGTTCAGCTTCCTTTGGTTTGAGAGGAGTTCTCAGGTTTTATTGCCTACTCTGGCAAGAAGGAAGTCTTGTGGATCTGGACATTTTCAGGGACATCCTGAGGCTAGTTAGAGTTGTTTACCTGCCTATTTAAAGAGCTTCCCTATAGGATTGAATGTTTCCATCTCTGAGGAAACTGCTACACAACATTACACATTTCAATGATGATACATTGTAGGTACCAGAGGATGAATGGGCAAAGTCAGTTTCATTTGACAGTTAGTAGTTCAATCCCTAATAAATGGTTTTCCAGAAACAGCATTTAAAAATAGTCATGACTAAATTGTTTTCTTAAATGAGTCTTAGTTACGCTACTCTGTTCATCCTCTGTTGCTGTATATGAGACATTCTTGACAAACTTGACCTAAGCCAAGAGCAATCCAAACGGAGTTCAACAAATCATGCCAAATTTGATGTTAAATAGACACTGTGATAAGAGGCATACATACATTTCTCAACTGCATTATGTAGATTTAAAAAGACAAATCCTTCTAACACCGTGTGAGAAGGGGCTAGAAATTCTGGACATAAGGAAAGCACACAGATAAGCATGTCAAGGTCTTATCATATGATATCATATCCTAAAAGAGATTCATGAAAATTTAATGAGATAAAGTATATAAACTGTCCAGGGCTCACATGGGATCACAGAGACCGAGGAGGCAAGTACAGGACGTTTTGGTTCTACACCAGGTCCTCTGCATGTATCTGATGGTTGTTAGCTTAGTTGGTTTTTTTGGAGGGGGCTTTTTGTTTGTTTGTTTTATTTTTGTTGTTGTTCTTTGGAGACTCTATTCCTGCTGTTGGGTGGCCTTGTCCAGCCTTGACATGAGGGCTTTTGTCTTGTCTTATTGTATCTTGGTTTGTTCTGATTGGCTGTCATCTCTTGAAGGTCTGATCCTTTTTGAAAAGGAAGCACAGGGAGTGGATCTGGAGGAGAAGGGAAGTTGGGGGAACTAGGAGGAGTGGAAGGAGGGGAAAATGGTCAGGATGTACTGTATGGGAAAATAATCTATTTTCAATAGAATTAAAACTTTAAAAAGAGAAAAAAAAATAGCCCAGTTCTCTGAGATTTGTGTGTTGCGGAATATCCCTTTACAGTGTATGAAGATATATCACTGTGATTGGTTTAATAAAAAGTTAAATGGCCAATAACTAGGCAGGATTTGGGGGACAGAGAAAATGCTGAGAAGTGCTGTGGAACAGTATTTGTACACTGTAAATATGTATTACTTTCATTAGTTAATAAAGAGCTGACTGGCCTATAGCTGGTCAGGAGAGATTGGGTAGGAAAGGTAGAGTAGGAGAATAATGGGAAGAAGGCAGTCAGACAAGTAGCCAGTCAGATACAGAGAAAGCAGACATATACAAAATGAGGTAACAGGGCATGAGCCACATGGTAGAACTTAGGTAACAAATACGGGTTAATTTAAGTTGTCAGAACTAGTTAGTAACAAGCCTGAGCTATTGGCCTAGAATTTATAATTAATATTAGGTCTCTATGTGGTTACTTGTAGAACAGAAACTTCCACAAGAAGAAGAAGAGGGAGTCACCAGCCAGATGCAGAGGATGCAGGAAAATAGGACGGACAACATATATGAAGTAAATAAGCCTTTGGGCAGTGCATAGATTAGTAGAAGTGGGCTAATTTAAGTTATAAGAGCTAGCAAAGAACAAGCCTAAGCTATTCGTGGAGGTTTCATAATCAATAATATGTCTTCATTTGGTTATTTGGGATCTGGCAGGCTGGACAGAAAAAAGTCTTCCTATATTTGTGAGAACTACAAGAAAAAAATTTTCTTTTTACAACCATAACAAAGGTTAAGACTACTGAGCATTTAGATTCACTTGTAGAAAATTTAAGTAATAAATTCAGAATGATCAAGTCAAAAGAAGCATTCAATAAAAAGGAAATGAGATGCAAAAAAATAATCATGGCTTCATAACCAATTACAGAGACAAAGTCAGACAGCTCTGCATATTTTCTTTATTGTTCATTAAAATGTGTGCATAATATACATATCACAAGATAACCCTGCATAAATATACAGATTAATACATTCTAACAGAATTTCAGTTAGAAGAAATGATTTGAAGAGATCTATTATACCTCATATCAAATATAATTAATAGTATTTTATATTTCTGAAAATTCCAAAGTTCAGACTTTTAAAATGTCCTTGCTACTCAAATTGTAAGTATATAAGGTAGCATGTACGTTAAGTAGCTTGAATTTGTCATTACAAAATGTACTTATACATAATCATTTACATGTGTGTATATTTGAATATATGTTTATTTGATATCGTTTTGGTCATACCAACTAATTTTAAAAATGTGTGGGTAATTTTGCTATTTAATTTTGTATTACCAAACTATTAGCAAGACAATGGTGGGCATAAAGAATTAGTGAAAATCACTATTTTGTAAAGGAGCTTATATTGAAACTTTGTGTCCTGTAGTTTGAAAGGAAGGATGGAAGTTAATTCTAGCTAGCTAGAAGGAAAAAAATGACTTTTATTTTCGTTGTTAATTGTAACATCATCAATGGGCACAAACCCTAATTATCTTCAATGTTTTCAACATGAGCCTCATCAGAGTCTCTGAGAAGGAACTCTGGGGATTAGACCTGACACTCTCCTGTGGTCTAAGCACTAGGTTTCAGGGTATTATTTCCAAGCTTTCAATCATGGCAAATCCATCTCTTGCTGTTTATTCCCTTAGGCTGCTGCTGCTTTCAATTTAGAATATCTAATATAGGCTCAGAGAAAGTTCTCTCTTTCCAAGCTTCTGATGCTGATGCTTACATTTTCCTGTTTTTAAATCCCCAATACCTCAAATTAAGTTTTATAAAATACCAAACTTTCTAATGGCTCTACAAGACAGTCTCCTCTCTTTCCATCTCCTTTTTCCCTGCCCTGTATGTATATATATATACATAGTCTCTCTCTTTCCCAACACAACAGAGAGAGAGAGAGAGAGAGAGAGAGAGAGAGAGAGAGAGAGAGAGAATCAGGTCTCAAATGTATTAGCATGTTTGGAAGACAGGATAAATATGGTGTAATCAAGATAGAGCATTCATTATCATTATTTATCATTCCTTTTTACCCAAAAAATATTGTGTGACATAAATTAAAGCTGCAATCTTACAATAACAAGAATTATTATTCTAATTTTCATATTTGTTTTATTTGTTTGGGCATGCTTATAAGAGGAAAAGATGCAAGTGTTTTATTTTAATGAAATTAACTGTTCTAATTATATAAACAAGTAATTTCTGTGAAAACAATAAAGCTTCTATGACCGTGTTAATGTATTCATGTCCCATTTTGTTCCAACATTATGCTCTTTTCAGTAGGTATTTCTATATTTTGTCTTGGCTACTTGATGTTGATCTCATTCAGGTATGTTTTTTTCTTGCTTTTATTTATGTAGCAATGAAAATTATGGTTATGGCAGAAACAACTTATATTAAACTCCAGGGAAGCCATCAGCTGGCCTCCAGAGTGGCTATTTATTATTATTATGGGGTAGGACCATTTCTTGAAGAATGACGTTGCTTATATAGTAAAAGATATTTTTATATCTATTTAAAATATTTAAAAATAATTGTAATAAACTCAGAATTGAGAATGTATTTATTCAGAGAAAAAGTTTTTTCCACATTATGAACTACAATATTTCTCAAAAAAGTAAAATCCATGGTATACTTTGTATAATTAAATTAATTTAAAGATATGTAAGCAGTAAAACTGATAAATGTGTGGACATTTTCTACCAAGAAGGTCTGACAGAAATGTAAGTATTAAGAATCATGATGTTAGTTAACTTGGCTGATCACTGATCTTGGGAAAATATAAGCTAAAATTGACTTGCTGTTTTGCATTGAATAATGATTTTTCTAGAAATAATTACTAATGGATTGATATCAATAAGTTATAATTTATACTTTGTGAAGATCAAATGACATTTTAAATTTTTATTATTTATTTTGTGTATATGAGTGCTTGCCCTCATCTATATACGTGCAACATGTGTGTGCACGGTGCCTAGAGAGAAGAGGTAATCAGATCCTGTGGAATTGAAGTCAATAATGATTGTAAGCCACCATGTAAATGCTGGAAAGAGAAACCTGATCCTGTGCAAAAGCAGCTAGTGCTCTTAACTGCTGAGTCATCTTTCTACCTTCCAAAGAACATCCATTTTTAAATATTTAATTTGTCTATGTATATGTGTGTGTGTGTGTGTGTGTGTATGTGTGTGTGCAGACACATAACAATAAAAATGTGTGTGCAGTGTGTATGTGAATAGTAAAAATAGTTTAAGAAAAAGTGGCTGTCAATTTGAGGAATAGTAGGGGGAATGAGAAGGAGGAGTCATTTTAGGGGATGGAGGGAGGAAAGAGTAAAAACAATATTTATTTATATATTTATAGGGAATGTATGATGATGGTAGTGATGATGGTGTTTGTGTGTAGATCAAAGGACAACGTAAGGGCATTGGTTCCCTTTTGCCACTCTGTGTGTCTCAGGTCATTGAGTAAGTTGCAGATATCTTTTTCCAATGAGCCCCAATACATACCTCACTATACTGGAGAAAGAAAAAAAAAACAGCAATAACAAAACCAAACATCATTGAAATAAAACTAGCCAAGCATATAAATGTGAAAGATTTATATAGTGGGTACTTTAAGACACTGAAAAAAGATATCAAAGACATTAGAAGAGGGAACTACAGCCTGTGCTCATGGGTTAGCAGAAATAATAAAAACCAGTGTCTTATCAAAAATGAGCCACAAGGTCAATACTATTCTCCATCAAACTACAATTCCATTCCTCATAGAACTGGAAAAAATCCTAAATTCCATATAGAATTGGAGAGATGCCAAGTGGCAAAAATACAAAGATATGTGTGGTGATATATTGTGTTCCCTAATATATTGTGTGTCCTAATAAACTTATCTGGGATCAGATGACAGAACAGCCACTAGATAGACATAGAGGCCGAAAATGGTGGCACACTCCCCTTTAATCCTATCACTTGGAGGGCAGAGATCCATCCGGATCTCTGTGAGTTTAAAGCCACACCGGAAGCAGCCAGGCATGGTGACTCATGCCTTTAATCCCAGGAAGTGAGCCTTTAATCCCAGGAAGTGAGCATTTAATCCCAGGAAGTGAGCCTTTAATCCCAGGAAGTGGTGGCAGAAAGCAGAAAGGTATATAAGGCGTCAGGACCAGGAACTAGAGCTGGTTAAGCTTTCAGGCTGTTAGCAGCAATTAAGCTGAGATTCATTCTGGATGAGGACACAGAGGCTTCCAGTTTGAGGAAACACAATCAGCTGAGGAATTGGCAAGACCTTTTAAAGATTCATGCTACAGATATGCATAACAACATCATAAGAAAGTTCATTATTTTATGTGCTAACTACTTTTTAAAAATTTTTTCTTTTATTGAAAATAGATTTTTAAACATATTTTATAAGTTGATTCATTGTACAAAACAGTAAGTGATAGAAGCAGATGCAGAGATCCACAGCCAAGCACCAGGCCAGGCTACAGGAGTCCAGTCAAAGAGAGAAAAGAGCAAGGGGCATCAGGATCATGATGGAGGAATGTACAGAGACAACCAAACCAAGCTAGTGGGAATTCGTGAACTGTGGACCAATAGCTGTGGAACCTCCATGGGACTGGACTAGGCCCTCTGCATTGGTGAGACAGTTGTCTAGCTTGAATTGTTTAAGGGGCCCCCTGGCAGTGGGATCAGGATCTGCCACTGGTATGTGACCTGAATTTTTGGAACCCAGTGCCTATGGGGTGACACCTTACACAGCCTTGGTGCAGGGGGAGGGGCTTGGACCTGCCTCAGCTGAATGTGCCAGGCTCTGCTGACTCCCCATGGGAGCCCTTGCCTTGAATTAGGTGGGAATGGGCTGGAGAGGCTGTGGGATGGGAGGAAGGAGGAGAGGGGAATCTGTGCTTGGTATGTAAAATGAATAGAAAATTTCATTAAAAAAATAATAAATACTTTCCTTTCCATAAAAAAGAAAATGGAAAATAGGTTTTTAAACATATTTTATAAATTGATTCATTATACAAAACATATTCATTAGCTTTCCCCTGTAGAATTTTTATTTTAATAAGTAATTATATGTTATATATATATATATATATATATATATATATAGATATAGAGAGAGAGAGAGAGAGAGAGAGAGAGAGAAATGTTTTATACAGTGAAGAAAATTAGTCTACTCACAAACTCACCAATTTTTACTTCCATTTACTAATATGGATCCTTGTCTTACACAATGGATGAAAATTAACTTAGAATTAAAGACTAGACCTAAGATCTGAAGCTGGAAAACAACCAGAGAACAAATACAGGAAAGCTTTCCCTCTTTATTTTTATTTATGTGTAAGAGTGTTTTGCCAGCTTGTGTGTCCATGCACTGTGGGTATGTAGTGTCCCTGGAGACCAGAAGAGGGTGGCAGATATCCTGGACCAGGAGTGACCAAATGGCAGTTGTGTGGGCACTGGGAGTTAAAATGGGGTCTTCTGCATGAGCAGCTAGTGCTCGTAACTGTGGGGCTATCTCTCCAAACCTGGGGAAGCGCTCTGTAATGTAGGAGTTGACTATTGCTTTCCAGTATTACACCAAAAGCTTAAGCAACAAAAGTAAAAATACGGAGTGAGGCTACATCCAACCCAAATGTTTCTGCACTGTGGAAAACAAAAAACAAAAACAACAAAAAAAAAAACAGAAACAAAAAACAAAACAAAACAAAAAAACAGGAAGCAAAGTGAAAAGAAATCTCTCTCACTGATTTGACAAATTATTTGCAAACCACATACTTGTTATATGGTTGATATCTTAAACATATAACAGTTCCAAAAGTTCAGTAGAAACAATATACACCTGATTTAAAGGGGGTAATTAAAAAATGGACAAAAGGTCCAAACAGGCCTTTTTTCCAAAAACAAACAATTCTCCAACATGTATATGAAATCATAAAAATGTCATGAATCATGAAAATGTCAATCAGAGTCATACTGCGATGTCATCTCACACCTGGTAAGGTGCCTGTGACTAAAAAGTCAAAGCTAACTATTGTTCATATGGAGAACTGTTGTTGTCGAGCTCTACTAACGAAGTCATGGAAAACACTATGAAAGGTTCTCAACTATTTGCTGTACATTGCAGCAACTTTTCTGATGGATATGTGTTGAAGGAAAGCAGCATTATCACCATATAGGGAAACCTATGCTCCAGCAACTGCTGCAGCATTGCTCAAAATAGTATTGAATCAGTTTAAGAGCCATAGAAATGGGGTATTTTTCCAATAGTATGTTATTTTGCATTTTCTTTGTTGTAGAAACAGGCAATTCTGCCATTGGGACAAAATGAATAAATTTGGAAGTCATTGTACAAATGAAATCCAGCACAGACATAAAAATCTTATCTTTCCAAATGTATTGCTTGTTATCAAACTATCCAACATTTCTTAAATTGTTTTTTCTTTTAAAGTTCATCTTTTTCTAATCTTCCCTTAATTATTGACTACCACCTACATGTTCTATCTTGACATTCATCCTCTACTTGCTTTTCTATTTCTTCTTTGTATTCCCATTCAGCCTGCTTTGTGCCAGGGTAAGTGACTGATGGACAGTGAACTAGTGAGCATTTTTACCTGATGGTTTGAGGTTATGTTATGCACATAGCCAGGCAACACTCAGGAGGAAACTTCGATCTGCTTCTGTCCTGGCAAAGCACCATCGGTCAACCACGTCCCTCCACAGAAGGTCAGAATCCTGCAGTGTCTGTTTCTTGATTCTTTTGTTGACTTTGGTGTTGGTGGTTTCCCTTTGCTCTAGCTCAGGATTACCATTGCATCCTTCTAAGATTTCTCTGAACTATGCTCGCATCCTTGAAAGTCCTCCTTGTAAAGCTTGCTCTAGTCATCCAGGTTGAGTGTGCCATGTATTTTCTACTTTCTGTCATGGCTCTGACTAGAGAGTCCACTTTGGTTTTCTCTTCCTTTATCTCTGGTTCAAAAACATATGAGCTACAATCTGCACACTGAAAAAGTATGTCAGCTTATTCTGTTGTCTCTTCCTACAGTTGCAAAATCTACTCCCACCCTGTTGCAGCCGTAATAGCTATTTCATGTTGGATTCCTAAAGTCAGAACAAACCAAATATTAAGGTGTTTGGGAATTTAAAACATTATTTTTTTCTTATAAAGTTACAGCCTGGATCTGCTATAAAATGGCTATGACGTTTCCATTTTATATTTTGTTTGAAAATAGGTTTTAGTTCTATTATGCAACTTAATACCTGCTTGGGGTTTTATTGGGGAAATACATAGGTTGAGCTTATAAAGCAATTTTATGCAGTATCTGTATTCTGAAAATGCTTAATAACTATCATCTGTTCTTTTCATACAATCCTTTTATGAAAAGATATTTGTTTTGACATGTGAAAACTTTGGGAATTTGACCCTAAGACTCCAGCTTCCTGTCCCACTGATATTGCATGAAGCTGAAACACAGTGAAGTTCTAGAAAATTCCCATCACCCTCTATGCAAGAAGATCCTCCCTCTCTTAGTGCATGGTATTCCCTTTCTTGAAAAGCCCTGAATGTTTCTAATTCACAGTCTACCTAATGTCACACCCAACTGTCAGTTCAAATATCACCTCTTTTAAGAGGCATTTGTTTGTTTCCCTATGTAGATGAAAGGTCTTGCACTTCATCTTGCAGAATCTTAATTCAAATTTTTATCACCACATCATGGTTTAACTTGCTCACAATCACTAGACAGTGAGATCTTCTAAGAACAGCCAAACTTCAGTTTGATTTATGAGCTCCAGGGATGATGCTTGGCACATAGTAAATTTTCAGTAAGTATTTCTGAATAAAAGTATCTTCTCCAAAATGTAGTTTTGTACTGCTCACAATTTGTCATCTACACATCATTTGTAGGTAATATTTAGCTTGCAGCCCTAAGTATCTTATCTTGCTTTGCATATGTTAAGCTATATAACAGTTAGTCAATGTATCACTACATTGGCTGACAGTATCCCAATATGCTGCCCACATCATCTTTGTTTACATTAATACCTGGGAACTGATATAGAAGCTGAATTTACCAAAGAAAACTGACATGCACATGTTCGGAATCTTATTTTAGCATTACCTCTAATAATATACATTGAGAAAATTCTTGCTAACTAAATATTAACATGAATACTCTTATTTGAAGTAAATTAATCAGGAGCACAGAGCAAAATGTACACGCAACAAAAGAAGAAAAATACTTTTGTGTGAGAGATTACATATTTGGGCTTACCTACTTCAAATGTTGTCACCATGGAGTAGTAAAAGAAATTATTTTTAATGTTCAACAAATCCTTTAAATTTAGACTATAATACCCAGTTTAGAATAACTTTTTTTTTGAAAGACAAGTTATTTATCTTGGCAACATGCATAATTTTAATTATTACTTTAAAAACTAACTCATAGTGAGGATTTCATTGACTTTCCAAATAATATTAGTACTGTAAGTGTATACTTGAGTCTATAAACTTAATCTTTAAAGGTTGAGATAAATATCTAAGATTATTACTTAGGAATATTTCAGAGGAATATGTGTCTGGTTTTGAAATTGAAATGAGGGGTGAAATATTTTTAAGATGTCCCTCTGAGGAAATTTAATATTGTATTAGTAGATGCCCTTCTTTTATGCCATTGATTCAACATTTTACTTGTACTTACAGTCTATGGAAATACCATAGAGTACAAAACTAAATCCATAAAAATCTCATGAGAATACTTAGGATACTTTCAATAATACAAAGGTAGGAAAAATTTGTTTTGATCAAGACTCAAAACTTAGAATATATGTGAAATAGAAACAATCTTGACTACATCTTTTTCCAGAAAGTCTCCCTCCTACTCATAATGTGTCTGGCACTGGTCAATTAAGAGAAGAAGTTCTCAGATACTACTTAATTCTCATAACTGAATGAGGTAGTCATTATAGCTATTTTGCACAGAAAGACAGTAATGTATAGGTCCTACAGCTAGGAAACCATCACCAAGGAAACCATTAATGGAGTCAAAGGCTAACAACAGATCTGAGAGGAAATCAATGCAATACAAAGAAAAGGGAGTTATTATCTGTATCATAAAAATAGTTTGTAGAACTTATTAAACAACAAAAGATAGTGAGAAAGAAGCAGGCAGAGACAAAATAAAATGTGTAAATAGGCATTACACAGAATAGGAAATTCAGATGGTGAGTAAATATGAACATTGTATTAGTTACTTGTCTGTTTCTGTGATAAATCACCATGGACAAGGCAACTTATCGAAAGCAGTTTGCCTCTTCTCCTTTCCTCCTCCATCATGCAGAGGACTCCTGGCTTGGCTTCTCACCATGTCTTCTCACAAGACTTTCAGAATCAAGCAATTCCTGGCCAAGAAACAAAAGCAAAATCATCCTATTCCTCAGTGGATTCGTATGAAAACTGGTAACAAAATAAGGTACAACTCCAAGAGAAGACACTGGAGAACAAAGCTGGGTCTGTAAGGATTCATACAATGGCAAGACAGTTTATACTGAATTGTAAGTCATCAAGCAAACCTACCACATGGAGTTCAACATTTTAACCTGAAGACTTGGTCCTGTTTTAAGTTGGGGGAGTAGTTTGTCCAGTAATAAAATGTAGAACCTTCCAAATAAATAAATAAATAGCAGTTTGTTTTGCCTTACAGTTCCAAAGAGCTTGAGTCCGTCATGGCTGGGGCAACACTGCAGCTGGCAGCAGTCACAGCAGCTGGAGCAGTGAGAGCTTACATCCTTTAACACAAGCATGAAGCAGACAGAGTAGATGAGAAGAGGGATGAGGATAAGCTCTCAAAGCCTGTCTCCCCAGATGCACTTCCTTGAGCAAGACATTACCACAGAGCTGCTTAGTTGTTCAGCTAATAAGGATTGAGCTAGTTAATCTAACAATGACATTATACCTCTCCATTCACTAAATATCCACAGTGAGATCCACAGCACTAATAATGCTGACTTATTATTTTGAAACTTTTCTGAATTGAATGTTTGAAAAGTGATTTCAAATTTATTTATAATTAATAAATGTACACTTAGAGATACAAATGCATAGAATATTCAAAAGAAAATTGCTTTCAGAACTGAAAAAAAGATCAGAACTTCATACATGACTCTCACATCTATGTCACCCCCACCCCTTTCTTCTGCTTTCTGCCAAATTCATGAATTTTTCTTCTTTAATAAAGACATATAGTATTTATCTATGTGTATGTGAAAACACTAAAACACTGCCTGTTCAGTCAATGTAAATAATAATTCTGCAATTCCTATGGCAGCTGTTAGCAAAACCATTAGACAAGACACCTGCCAAGGAGAGCTGCAGAGTGGGAATGGAGCCGTCCCAAGAGAGGGAGTGTGTGTTACTCGGCCACGCTGGGCAGGCACAACCACTGGAGCCCTCTGACATCAGACAGGAAGGGTTTAGATTTAGCCCTGCTGCATTTCATACTTTGGCCTGGTATATCCCTCCTCTGTTCCTCATTACTTCCCTTTGGAACGGTAATATATGTTCTGTGCCATTTTATGTGGGAACTATGCAATTTGCATTTTTCTTTTGATTTCTACATGGAGTTATAGTTAAGAGACTGCTGTGCATCTCACAAGTGATTTTGAAATTTTAAACTGTGTTGAGACTGGAAGGATATGGGAACTTTTGAGGTTGGACTGAATGCATTTTGCTCTCTGATATACCCACAAGACCATAGAGACCAGGATGTAGAATGACCCTGTAGCAGGATTCTTAGAGGTACTTGTTAATAAAATCAAACCCGGGGCCAGTTATTGGGGTGAACGCTGGAAGATCAGAGAAGCAGAACAAGCCACAGCTACCTCACCTCACCAGTTCCTCAGCTGATCCTGTTTCCTCAGACTGGATGCCTCTGAGTCCTCATCCAGAGTGGATCTCAACTGAACTGTGCTGCTCCAAAGCCTAAATGCTTAACCAGCCAAATGATTCTAGTTTTCTGGTCTTTATGCCTTATATATCTTTCTACTTTCTGCCATCACCCCTTGGGATTAAAGCCTGGATTTCTGGGATTAAAGGTGTGTGTCACCATGCCTGGCTGTTTCTAATGTGGCCTTGAACTCAGAGATCCAGAGGTATTTCTGTCTCTGGAATGCTAGGATTATAGGCATGTGCGACCACTGCCTATCCTCATGTCTAATATTGTGGCTGTCTTGTTCTGACCCCAAATAAGTTTATTAGCCTGCACAATATTTTTGGGAACACAATACCACATGACTCCCTTGAACTCTGATTTCAGTACTTGGTTCACAGTTGGTGGAATGGTTTGGGAATGATTAGGGGATGTGGTCTTGAGGTGGTGAGTCACAGGGTATGGGCTTTGAGGTCTAAAAAGACTCATGCCATTCCAAGTGACTTTTGTTCTGCTGATGCTTCTGGGTCAAGATGTAACCTCTGAGCTGTTCTTTCCACAATGCATTTTGCTAAGCTACTTTGAATCTTATTGCTCTTTACCCACAAGCCTCAATAAACTCCTTTCTTTCATAAGTTGCCTTGCTAATGGTGTCATATCACAGCAATAGAATAATAATGAGGACAACATCACTTGGGAAAACTAAGATTATACAAAAATGATCAATGAGATTAAAGAACTTTGATAATTTCTATACTTTGGAAAACCAGAGTATAATTTTTAAAATTACTGTCATTAGTGACATTTTTGAGACAATTTAGATAAAAGTCAGAAAGTAAAGTTATAATTATGTAGCACAATTGATATGACAGAATAAAATGTCCTAGATGAGCACCGCAATTTTGGAAAGGTTTAATTTCCAAAACAACTCAATAAGTAACATTTCTTTGGAGTGGATGATGTGATGAATGAGAATTTTCTTAAGTTAATGAAAAATAAATAAAAAAAAAACAAAGAGAATGAGATGTGACAAGGTCAAGGGCAAATACAAGGAAGGACACTGCCCTAGAAGCACCCTGCTATGACAGAGAACACCAGAGGAACAAAATTGTCAGTAAGTAATTATTAAAGATAGATTTGTTAATTAATACTTTTAAAAATGAAGGTCATGTAATAATTTCAAGCTCTCTACAATGAATATTAAATTCAATAAAAAAAACCTTAATTTTCAAAATGCTAATTCCTAAATAAATGCAAAACTCACAAAGAAGACCCTCAGGCATAATGTGAAATTTACAGCTGTAAAATTTAATTTACATGAAAGTATCCTCATGCCTCCTTCAGAAACAATTTGGTCCAAAAAAAGTACAAGGCAGCCCAAACATTCATGAAAAAACACATGAAGTTAAGCAAGAATCACTGGCAGCTGCAATCATTTATTTTTTAAACTCCAGCTCATGCTATGGCATGCCTGCTAGATACAAGGTAGAATAATAAAAGGCAAAAAAAAAAAAAGTTGATGAAAGAAACAGCCAGAAGACTGTTAACACCTTTTCAAACCCACTATTCATATGCCCTTGAATTTTACATTAGAATTATATCAATGGGAGTTAATTTTATGCCATTAAATTTCCCAAATATTCCCTTTGGTGTAGCTATGTCACCCAATAAAACACAAAAGAGAATTTTTAAGTTTTAATTAATGATAGAAATGAAAGGACTCCAATTTCATCACACATTTGCAAAAATACTATAATATTAAAGTGTGACTATCGAATTTAGAGTCTTTTAAATTTTCCTTACTAATTGTTAACTGAAGAGCAGGGTACAGAGCTCAGTGATTACATGGTTGGCATGCATTGAAATCCTAGCTTAGATGCTCTGAACCTTTAAAAAATAATTATTGCCTTTTACTATGCTTTAGGTCTACAGTTAGGTAGCTAAATTGGATAAGCAACTGTCTAACTTTCAAGTTTATTTTTAATCTTGATTCTTTTTCAATATAATGTTTTTATTTGTTCTTTGAGAATTTCATTCATGCATGCAGTGTACTTTGATTCTATTCACTCCAACTTTCCAATGACAACACCTCCTATACTCTATACATTTTCCTCATTATTTTTCTTTAATGTCTGTTAAGGGAATCAGCTGTTTGTTAAGATACAGACAGCTGTACATTGGAGAAGTTCTCTTTTGGATAGGTTGGCCAACATGTTCATTGGCCTCATCTGTCTGAAGAATTTTAAATGATTTTCTCTGGAACATCTTTAAACATTCTAATGCTGTAAAATAATCCTTCTGTACATTGTGAGGATGTATTGGTCTCATTGTTAATAAAGAGCTGACTCTCCAATAACTAGATAGGTAGAGGTTAGGCAGCACTTGCAGACAAAAAGAGAGCATGAGTAAAAAAATGGGTAGTCAGGAGGAGTCACCAGCCAGATGCAGAGGAAGAAAATGAACATGCTATGCTGAAACAAAAGGTACAGTCATGTGGTAAAATGCAGAGATGAAATATGGGTTAATTTAAGTTGTAAGAGCTAGTTAGTAACAAGCCTAAGCTATTGGCCAAACATTTATAATTAATACTAAGTCTTCATGTGGTTATTTTGGAAGCCAGCTGGTAGGACAGAACTGACTGGTGAGGCAGAAAGCTCCACCTACAAATGACATCCAATGTGGAGCTTGAACCTACAACCCTGAGATTAAGAATCTTATGATTTAAGTGGATTGGACATTGTGAATATATTTCTTACTTGATAATTGCTGTTATTTTTGTACTTTCATTTTTGTTAAGGTTAATACCTTTCCTTTCTATTTAGATAGTACCTGATAATCATTCTTATTGTGTTAAGATTAAACTGAATTAGTGGACAAAAATCTAAATATATAATACAATAACTAAGTTTATGAGACAAGAAAAGTCATAACAAGGTAAGCATACTAGAAAGTATGTTTGCAATAACCATAGTGTAGCTTAATTCCAATAAAGCATCTGGTCTACATCCAGAAGATTCCAAAACCAATGGATACTCTGAGTAACATTTAGCCCTAATAAACATGAACCCAACTATTTATTATTAATAAACTAAAACATTTATACAAAAAAGTATTGGAGAAAGAAACTTTTCCTAAGAGCTTTGAGAAAGTATCATAAGGGAAAGATAAAAGATAAATTTTAAGCACAAATAAGCAAAGATTAAACCTTGTGCCTTTTGCATAATGAGTTAACTAGAAACTACCTAAGAGAACTTTAGCTAGAAACTCTGAAACCAAATGAGCTACCTAAGAGCAATTTTAAGAATGTTTAAGAATGCACCCATCTATGTAGCAAAATAGTGGGATGACTTTTAGGTAGAGGTGAAAAACCTAATGAGTTTGGTGATAGCTGGTTACCCAGTAATGAATTTTAGTTCAACTTTAAGTTTACCACAAGAGCATAAATCTAAATGTAAACTTAAAACATAACCTAAAGAGGAACAGGTCTTTTAGAATGGAAGCAACTTTTAATAGTGAATAAGCCCCATACATTAAAACCATTGTTGGCTTAAAAGCAGCCACCAATAAAGCAAGCATTCAAGTTCAACATTTAAAACATAATAACACCTAAAATCCATAGGGAAGTTCCCATAACTAAAATTGGGTTAATTTATTAGCATATAGATGAGGAGCTGTTAATATGAGTATCAAGAAATTTATTCTCCATGCACAAGCCTATAACAATTTAGATAACCATTTTTAGTTAACAACTGTATAGGTAATTACTCTACCTATAAAATATACATACATAAGTTAAAATAATGTTAACATTAAAAATTTCTTTTTTATCTGAAGTTCCTGTTCATAGACTACTGGCAATGAGAGAAAGACTGGTCTAACCTAGTCTGGTGATCAGATGGCCAAACACCCTAGCTATCGTGCTGGAACTCTCATGCAATAACTGATGGAAGTGGATGCAGAGATCCTCAGCCAGGCCTCAGGTGGAGTTCCAGGAGTCCAATTGTCAAGAAAGAGGAGGGACTGTAAGAGTGTGAATTGTTGAGACCAAGATTGGAAAAGCACAGGGACAAATAGCCAAATGAATGGAAACACATGAATTATGAACCAAAAGCTGTGGAGCCCCCAACTGGATCAGGCCCTCTGGATAAGTGAGACAAATGAATAGTTTGAACTGTTTGGGAGGCACCCAGACAGTGGAACCTATACCAGTCCTTAGTGCATGAGCTGGCTGTTTGGAACCTTGGGCTTACACAGGGACACTTTGCTCAGCCTAGAAGGAGGGGACTGTACCTGCCTGTACTGAATCTACCAGGTTGAGTGAATCCCCAGGGGAATCTTCGCCCTGGAGGAGATGGGAATGGAGGGGAGGGTCTAGGGGGGAGGTGGGGATGTTTGCAGGAGGGGAGAGGACAGGGGAACCCATGGCTGATATGTAAAATTAAAACACAAATATAATAAAAAATAAAATAAAATAAATTTCTTTTTTAAATAGACAAAAAGAAGAAAATGTTATGGAATCATCTTTTTGTATACTATGAAGATGCGTCTGTAACAAGGTGCCTTCTGATTAGTCTAATAAAAGGGTAAATGGCCAAGAGCCAGGGGTTAGGCTGGATTTGCAGACAAAGAAAAGAGAGCATGGGGAATGAGAAAGGGGGTCAACAACCAGACACAGAGAAAGCAGGAGGTGAACATGTCATGCTGAAGAATTCATGGTGTACATTGAAGAGTTTACCTTCAAAATGCTGTGGATATCGCTCTGTGTAAATAAAGTTCTGATTGGCCAGTGGCCAGGCAGGAAGTATAGGCGGGACAAGAGAGAAGAGGATTCTGGGAAGTAGAAGGCTGGAAAGAGACACCGCCAGCTGCCGCCATGAGAAGCAACATGTAAAGACACTGGTAAGCCACGAGCCATGTGGCAAAGTATAGATAAGCAGAAATGGGTTAATTTAAGATAAAAAAGTAGATAACAAGAAGCCTGCCACAGCCATACAGTTTCTAAACAATGTAAGTTTCTGTGTGCTTTTTTGGTTGGGTCTGAGCGACTGTGGGACTGGCAGGTAAGAGAGATTTGTCCTGACTGGGCCAGGCAGGAAAACTCCAACTACATCAAAACATTCTTTTCTCTTTTAAAGATACAAGTAGTTTTCCATCATGAAGGACTAAAATATGCAACATTCTATTTACCACTGCCACACCAAAACCTTTATCAAGATTTGCAAAGTTTTCAAAAAATTTCCTCTGGAAGCACTCATACTTTCTTTCCCTTACTTTCTATTAACAAATCTTTCACACAAAATGCTTTGTTTTTTAGTTTTATATATTCATTAAATCTCTCCCTAATACTAATTTTCCTATGAACCATCCTACAAATTGTCTAAAATTATGTATTTCATTTAAAAAAAAACACTACCATTATTCCTTATTCATATAAAACAACGCAGCCAAAGACTGTGTTAGCTTGTCCTCTTCAAATGAGTCTTTCAATTCATCACTTTTCCCTGATAATATCAGTCTGTAATTATCATTTCAGAATGTCTTGTGTATACTATATTTCAAGCTACTTACTTTGTTATTTTTTACAACCTCTGATGTTCTGGTAGCATTATGAAGTTTAACAGTTTTAAACAATCTCATTACCAAAGTATTCTTATCTAGCTCCCTCCACTGTGAATGAAGTCCCGTTAGTAAGATATACCCCATCACATTAATGATTATTCTACTTATTTAGTGATTGAAATATAAATATATGTGATTTAATCATCACATGTGTATGAATTAGTTTATAAAATGATATGTCTATTATATATGATATATACATTGTCTGTATTGTACAAGTAAGTTTTAAGCTATTAAGAAAAGAACTATATACATAGGTTTTGTATAACTCTCATGAGTTTTAGAACAGACCTGTAACTGGTTAATCTTCAATGTAAGCCATTTAATGTCAATGCTTTAAAATGAATAAAATGTAGAGATAATAGCCTATTAGGATATAAAGCTGATACATTTGCAAGAATAATGATCCCCTGAATAACCATTAAAGATAATGCAAGAATATGCAAGAAGAAAAGATCTAAGAATTGCTAGCCATGTACATCTTAAGCTCAGAGAAAACAGTTCATAGCAGAAAGTTCATTGTTGTTTATCTTTAATATACTGATTAATTTTGGCTGGTTGAACTTGAGAATTTCTTTCTGTGTGACTGAAAAAAAGTGTGATTTTCTTCATGCATTAAATTAACTTATAAAGAAAACTTATAAAGGAAAAAGACTGGCAATTGTCTTGTTTTCTAAATCAGTAAAAGCCCTAAATATCTATCCACTGAGCAATACTCCACTGTCTAATATTTAGCCCGTGGTGTAAATGTTACACATTGAGTATTACTCCAATGTTTAAAAAAAAAACAAAAAAAACACCATGAAATTTGCAGACAAATGGATGGAACTAGGAAAAAAATCATCTTGAGGCAGTAACCCAGACCCACGGATACAAACATGTCGTGTACTCACTTATAAATAGATATTAGCTGATAAGTAAATGATAATTGTGCTACAATCCATGAACCCAGAAAGGCTAATAACATGGAGGTCTCTAAGGATGATGCATGGATCTCCCTGGGAAGAGGAAATAGAATAGATTTTGTGGGTGGGCTGGGGGTAAGTGTGGGGAATAGGAGGGGTCAGATTTGGGGGGATGGATGTAGGGAGAGAGTACAGACAAAGATGCCTGGAATTGGAGGCCATTTAGGGAGCAATGTAGGGACCTAGTGCAGTAGAAACCCCCAGAATTCTATGCAGGTGGCACTAGCAAAGACTCCTAGTGATGGAGGATACTTTGACTAACTGGCCATTTTCTGTAATCAGGCAACTCTCAGTGCTGGGAATGGGATACTAACACAGCCACAAAACCTTCAACCTACACTCTATCTTTTCTGCAGGATATTTGGGGCCAATGGAGGCATAGGACCTGTGGGAATGGCCAAGCAAGGACTGGTCTAATTTGAGGCTCACACCATGAAAGACAGCAAATGCCTGACATGACCTAGATAACCAGGACCCTGAGGCTGGATAGGTCAATGTCTAGCCCAATAGTAGTCAGAAAGGAGTCCTCCAGCAGTTGATGGGAACAGAGATAGAGACACACAGCCAAACATTAGCCAGAGAGAGGGAGAGAGCCCAAATCTCCATGTGGTCCCTCTCCTCAGAACCCTGGGAAACCCATAGAAGAGTGGAAAGAATTGTAGGAGCAAAAGGAGTGGGAGACACCAGGCAAACGTGGCACACAGAACTAACTAAGCAGGACCCTAGGGACTCACAAAGAATAAAGAGGCAATCACGGAGCCTTCATGGGTCTGCTCTTGGTCCTCTGCAAATATGTTATGGTTGTTATCTTGGTGCTTTGGTGAGAATGCTGACAGGGGAAGTGGGGGTGTCTCTGACTCTTTGGCCTGCATTTTATTCCTACTGGGTTACTTTGCCTATCTCTGATATGAGGGTTTTTGACTAGTCTTATTGTAACTTGTTATGTCTCCATAGGTTGATATCCATGACAGGCCTGCTCTTTTCTGAAGGGAAATGGAGGTGGAGGAGTGGATCTGGGAGATGGGGGAGGAGGCTGGGAGGTGTGGAGGGAAGAGAGACTCTGTTAGGGTTGGGATACATGAGAGAAGAATTTGGAAAAAAAAAAAAGAGTATTCACTGAAAGAGAAGGTTGTGTTTAGCTGGCCTACTACTTCTGGTGTAATTTTGAAACACATATGTGTGACTACTGAAACCAATATGGAATATGTGTTACCATAAACTAGAACTGTGTAAAATACTTGGATAATAACATATACAACACTGAGGCATAGCAATATATTGTGCTAAATGGAAGGGAAAAAATTGAGCTCTGCTTATTGGGTTATATTTTATCAAATATTTCCCAAACTGGTGCAGATAGCATAGACTAAGCATCTCTCATGTTGTATGTTGATAGGGTCTCTTACCTTAGTCTTTCCACAGTCACCATTGTAGAAATAACGTGATACATTTTGAAAGCTTCCTTGTTCACTGCTCAGGGTATAATAGAGAGTGCTTCCTCTTAATGTATTCTTTTAAAGCAAGATTATTAAAACAATGGTGCACCTCAGATGTGTCCAACATGGCCACCTTGTCTGGGAAATCTACCCTGCACTGGAAATGTTTTGTAACAATTATTTGGAGTGATTATTCATCATAGTTGTTAAGTCAGGACCAAAATGATTTTTAGCAAAAGGAGTCATATATATATATATATATATATATATATATATATATATATATATATATATACATATATATATAGTGGTGGTGGTGTGTAGTAGCCTGTTACAGAAGTTATTTATGGGACTAGAAATGTTCCCTGATTTCTAGGTGAAGGCTGTCATGACATTAGGCCACCTATAGGGCATTTCTAAGAATGGGACTTGGTTTAATAATTATTTTGGCTTTCAGACATTTCTACCAACACTTGTTACTGCAAGTTTATTTAGTAATGGTGTCCTGGCATATCAGTTAGAGCAAAGAATGAAACCCAGGTACTGGAAAGAAGATGAACAATTTTACCTGTCATGCTAGTACTGCAAGATGCCTCAAAGGTCATCTGTTGTCTCTGAATTGTGGGCTTCACTAGTGAAATCTGAGGGGCTTCACTCTTTATGTAAAGCTGTCATTGAATCTAAGGTCCCATGTTAGTATCCGAGTATTATCCCTTACAATGCTCTCCATCTTTGCAAGGAGGAAAAACCCTTTTGCTTAGAAACTGAGTGTGGTTATTTTTCCAGCATTGTGGCTTCCAACAATGTATTAAACATTGCCCCTTAGAATCCTCTTTTTTAGGGCAGGACCCCCCATCCCAACCCGGAAGGTTCCCCCTCTCCAAGACCCTCCAGTGAACCCTACAACCTAAATGTCCTGTCCCCAAACCCATCTGCCTGAGACCCCAGCCACTTCCAGAGACTCAGAAACCAGCCCCCAGCTTCCATCCTGCCCTGGAACTCCCATCTGGACCAGAGGTAAGTACCTGGGGTTATAATCAGAGAGGTACCTGCCTCTAGGTCCCACCCCTGGACACCAGCCATCCCAGGAAGACCTGCCCAACTTGGCCCCAGTTTCAGGCCATTTGGTGGGCCCTGCTGAAAGGCTGCCCTTTTCCAAGACTGCAGGGAGACACTGCAATCTCCACACCCTGCCCCCACACCCATCTGCCTGAGACCCCAGTCACTTCCTGAGACGCAGAGACCAGCACCCAGCTATCATCCACCCAGGAACTCCCATCTGGTTCAGAGCTTCCATCCTGCCCTGGAACTGCCATCTGGACAAGAGAGAGGCTCTCTAAATCTATCAGCTCTGTCTGGACCAAGCACACTGATAAGACCAAGAAATAATCCACAAGGGGATGGGCAGACATCAAAGAAGAAGTACATACAACAAAATAAAGAGCAATACAGCATCACCAGAACCTAGCCCTTCTCCAACAGCTAGACCTGAACATCACTGAATGGAAGAAGCAGAACGAAACAACCTTATAAGTAACATCATGAAGAGGCTAGAGCCTTATATAGAAGAAATCAAAAATAAAGTGGAGGAACAGACAAAAATATTGGGAAGAACACTATAAAAAAACTAAAGGAAAGGACAAATAAAGCATATGAAAACAATAAGTCCCTGAAAGAAAATCATGAAAAAGCAACGAAACAGATGAGGGAAACAGTCCAAGACCTGAAGAGGGAAATAGAAAAAATGAAGAAGACATTAGCAGAAGGAATACTGGAAATAAAAAAGCTGAGTAAATGAAAAGGAACTTCAGATGTAAGTATAACCAACAGGCTGCAAGAGATGGAAGAGAGCATCTCTGGTGTTGAAGATACCTTAGAAGAAATAGATTTATCAGTCAAAGAAAACACTAAAACTAACGAAGGCATGACCCAAAATGTCCAAGAAGTTTGGGACACCATGAAAAGACCAAACCTACAAAAAATAGGGATAGGTGAAGGAGAAGAATACCAACACAAAGGCACAGAAAATACATTTAACAAGATCATAGAAGCAAACATTCCCAACTTAAAGAAGGAAATGCCTATGAAGATACAAGAAGCCTATAGAACACCAAACAGACTAGACCCCCCCAAAAAGTCCCCTTGCCACATACTAAATAAACAACTAAATGTACAGATTAAAGAAAGAATATTAAGGGCAGCAAAGGAAAAAGGCCAAGTGAGCTGTAAAGGCAAACCCATCAGAATAACACCTGATTTCTCAATGGAGACTTTGAAAGCCAGAAGGACCTGGACAGATATAATGCAGACACTAAGAGACCGTGGATGCGAACCTAGACTACTATACCCAGCAAAACTTTCAGTCACCATAGATGGAGTGAACAAGACCTTCCATGACGAAACCAGATTTAAACAATGCTTATCTACAAAACCAGCCCTATAGAAAGCACTAGAAGGAAAATTCCAACCTAAGGAAGCCAGACACACCCTCAAAAACACAGGCAATAGATAACACCACAGCAGTAAACCTCAAAGAAGAGAAGTAAACACACACTACCAGCAAAAAATAAAAATATTATCAGGAATGAACAATTACTGGTCATTAATATTCCTTAATATCAATGGACTTAATTCACCTATAAAAAGACGCAGGCTAACAGAACGGATACAAAGAGAGGACCCATTTTTCTGTTGCATACAAGAAACACAACTCAAACTCAAAGATAGATGCCTCCTAAGAATAAAAGGCTGGGAAAAGACTTTCCAATCAAATGGTCTTAAGAAGCAAGCTGGTGTAGCCATCCTAATATTCAGCAAAATAGACTTCAAACTAAAATCAATCAAAAGAGATGATGAAGGACATTACATACTCATTGTAGGAAAGATCCACCAAGATGAAGTCTCAATTCTGAACATTTATGCCCCAAACACAAGGGCACCCTCATATGTAAAAGAACATTACTAAAGCTTAGATCACATATAAAACCCCACACATTAATAGTGGGAGACTTCAACACCCCACTTTCACCTCTGGACAGATCTGCCAAATTGAAACTTAAAAGAGAAATAATGGACTTAACTGATGTTATGACTCAAATGGACTTAATCCTATCTACAGAACATTCCACCCAAACAAAAAAGAATATACTTCCTTCTCAGCACACCATGGAACCTTCTCTAAAATCGACCACATACTTGGCCACAAAAGCAAATCTCAACAGATACAAAACAATTGGAATAAGCTCCTGTATTCTATCAGACCACCAATGGTTTAAAGTTAGATGTCAACAACACAAAAAACTACAGAAAAACTACAATCTCATGGAAACTGAATAATGCTCAACTGAATCACCAATGGGTTAAGGAGGAAATAAAGAAAGAAATTAAAGGCTTCCTAGAGGTCAATGAAAATGAATACACTACATACCCAAACTTATGGGACACTATGAAAGCAGTGCTAAGAGGGAAATTCATAGCAATAAATGCCCACAAAAAGAAGTTGGAGAAATCTCACACAAGTGACTTGACAGCACACCTGAAAGCTCTTGAACAGGAAGAAGCAAAGTCTCCCAGGAAGAACAGATGCCAGGAAATTATCAAATTGAGAGCTGAAATCAATAAAATAGAAATAAAAAGAACAATACAAAAAATTAATGAAACAAAGAGTTGGTTCTTTGAGAAGATCAACAAGATAGACAAGCCCTTATCCAAACTAACCAAAAGACAGAGACAGAGCATCCAAATTAACAAAATCAGAAATGAAAAGGGGGACATAACAACAGACAATGAGGAAATCCAGAGAATCATCAGGTCATACTTCAAAAACCTCTACTCCACAAAACTGGAAAATCTAAAAGAAATGGATAATTTTCTGGATAGGTACTACATACCTAAGTTAAATCAAGACCAGATAAACCATCTAAATAGTCCAATAACCCCTAAGGAAATACAATCAGTCATTAAAAGTCTCCCAACCAAAAAAAGCCCAGGACCAGATGGTTTCACTGCAGAATTCTACTAGATCTTCAAAGAAAAATTAATACCAATACTCTTTAAATTGTTACACACGATAGAAGCAGAAGGAATATTACCAAACTCCTTCTTTGAGGCTAAAATTACCCTGATTCCTAAACCAAACAAAGATGCAACAAAGAAAGAGAACTACAGACCGATCTCCCTCATGAACATTGATGCAAAAATACTCAATAAAATTCTGGCAAAAAGACTCCAAGAACACATCAAAACAATTATCCACCATTATTAAGTAGGCCTCATCCCAGGGATGCAAGGGTGGTTCAACATATGAAAGTCATGGATAGGCAGGATTAACATAGTAAAAATGGCGATCTTATCAAAAGGAATCTAAAGATTCAACTCAATCCTCATCAAATTACCAACACAATTCCTCACAGACCTGGAAAGAATAATACTCAACTTCATATGGAAAAACAAAAAACCCAGTACAACCAAAAGAATCCTGTACAATAAAACAACCTCTGGATGCATCATGATCCACGACCTCAAGCTCTACTATAGAGCTACAGTAATAAAAACAGCTTGGTACTGGCATAAAAACCGACATGTGGACCAATTGAATCAAATTGAAGACCCTGACATTAACCCGCACACCTATGAACATAAAATTTTTGACAAAGAAGCCAAAAATGTACAATGGAAAAAAGAAAGCATCTTCAACAAATGGTGTTGGCATAACTGGATGTCAATGTGTAGAAGGCTGCAAATAGATCCATATCCGTCAAAATGCTCAAAACTTAAGACCAAGTGGATCAAAGACCTCAACATAAATCCAGTTACTCTGAACTTGATAGAAGAGAAAGTAAGAAGTACTCTTGAATGCATTGGCACTACCAGATCACTTTCTAAATATAACACCAGTAGCACAGACACTGAGAGAAACAATCAATCAATGGGACCTGTTGAAACTGAGAAGCTTTTGTAGAGCAAAGGACATGGTCAACAAGACAAAGCGACAGCCTACAGAATGGGAAAAGGTCTTCACCAACCCCACATCTGACAGAGGGCTGATATCCAGAATATATAAAGAACTCAAGAAATTAGACATCAAAATGCCTAACAGTCCAATTAAGAAATGGGCTATAGATCTAAACAGAGAATTCTCAACAGAGGAAGTTCAAATGGCTGAAAGACATTTAAGGAATTGCTCAACATCCCTAATTATCTGGGAAATGCAAATCAAAACGACTCTGAGATACCACCTTACACCTGTCAGAGTGGCTAAGATCAAAAACACAGAAGAAAGTTTATGCTGGAGAGGATGTGGAGCAAGGGGAACTCTTCTCCACTGCTGGTGGGAATGCAAGCTTGTACAGCCACTTTGAAAATCAATATGGCGCTTCCTTAGAAAATTGGGAATCTATCTCCCCCAAGACCCAGCTATAGCACTCTTGGGCATATACCCAAGGAATGCTCAATCATACCACAAGGACATTTGCTTAGCTATGTTCATATCAGCATTGTTTGTAATAGCCAGAACCTGGAAATAACCCAGATGCCCTTCGACTGAAGAATGGATAAAGAAAATATGGTACATATACACAATGGAGTACTACTCAGCAGAGAAAAACAATGACATCATGAGGTTTGCAGGCAAATGGATGGATCTAGAAAAATCATCCTGAGTGAGGTAATCCAGACTCAGAAGGATGAACATGGTATGTACTCACTCATAGGATGCTAGATGTAAAATAAAGATGACTAGACTGATACACAACTCCAGGGAGGCTATGTAAAAAACAGGACTCTGTACTGAATCCACCAGGTTTAAATGAATCCCCAGGGGAGTCTTGGCCCTGGAGGAGATGGGAATGGAGGGGAAGGGCTGAAAGAGGGGGGGGGGGTGGGAGGGGGGGACAGGGGAACCCATGGCTGATATGTAAAATTAAACACACAAATATAATACATTTAAAAAAATAAAAAGTAAAAACAAAACAAACAAACAAAAAAAGAATCCTCTTTTTTAGCTTGGGGCATCTCTAAGTTACTATTTCCCAGACTGAGGTGGTCATTTCAGTCAGACTAGTTTTCTTTCCTTTTCTTTTTTTGTTTTTTCTTTTCTTTTTTTTTTTTTTTTCTTTTGGTGTGTGTTGTTTGCTGTAGATATCACTCTGTGTAAATAAAGTTCTGATTGGCCTGTGGCCATGCAGGAAGTATAGGCGGGACAAGAGAGAAGAGAATTCTGGGAAGTAGAAGGTTGGAGAGAGACACCGCCAGCCGCCGCCATGAAAAGCAACATGTAAAGACACTGGTAAGCCACAAGCCATGTGGCAAAGTATAAACTAACAAAAATGGGTTAATTTAAGATAGAAGAAGTAGATAACAAGAAGCCTGCCACAGCCATACAGTTTCTAAACAATGTAAGTTTCTGTGTGCTTTCTTGGTTGGGTCTGAGCAACTGTGGGACTGGCGGGTAAGAGAGATTTGTCCTGACTGGGCCAGGCAGGAAAACTCTTAACTACAAAGCCAAATTTAAAGTTAACTTGAACTTGAAATGTCTGGACTATTAATCTTTTTCTGCTTGTTTGTTCATTTATTTGTTTTAGTCTAGAGCAAACTGACTGATAAACTGGGTTCCCAACAAAAATCGGATCTTAGAATATCTGTTTATTCATTATTCATTCATTCATTCATGAATTTGTTCATTGTATCTATGGTATATGTACATGTTCTCACTAGTGAGGGTGTGTGTGCATGGAGATGGTGTGACTGCATGCTTGTAGAGGTCAGAGATCAATGTTGGGTGTCTTATTCCATTCCCCTTTTGTCATGGAATATACATCGTGTGTGTGTGTGTGTGTGTGTGTGTGTGTGTGTGTGTGTGTGTGTGTGTGTGTTGAACAGGCATATTTGTATTCATGCTCACATTTGTGTGAGTGCATATATATGTTGATGCTTGTGAAGCCCAGAGGTTAACATCAGGTACCTTTTTCAATAACACCATACTTCAGTTATTGAGACAGGGTCTCTGTCTGAACCCAGAGTTTATCTGTTTGTCCATTGTAGTTTGCCAGATTAGCCTTGATACTCAAGCTCTGCCTCCAGAGTATTGGTTTTACAGATATGACAACACACTTGATTCAATTTCTATGGGTGATAGGAATCAGAATTCTGGTCTTTTAGCATGTATAGACCCTCTTCATCCACTAATGCATCCCCAAACATATATACCATAGTTTTTAAGAAAATACTTTCACGGTACTCAGAGTTCAGCAGTTAATTAGACTGGCCAATGAACTCTGCAAACTTCCCTGTTTCTATTCTGGGATTATAGAAGGATACTACTCACTACATGAATTTCATATGGTGATCTGAACTCAACACCTCATCCTTGGATAGCAGTGCCTTCCTAACTGAGCCTTTGCCCCTACCCCACAACAATTTTAATAGAATTTAATTATGGTGGTGTTTATAAAATACATATCTCCCTTAACTTTAATATTTCAAAAATCTTTTGTGACTTATTTACATTTACATTTTCTGCAGTGTACTTTACAAGGTTTTGTCTTTGGTATAATACTTTGGACAAAATTACTGTTTGAATGCTTCCTCAACTAAAAGCATTTCCTTTTTTATTTTCTGTTCTTTACACACACACACACACACACACACACACACACACACACACACACACATTTCAGGATAAAGAAATAAATTAGCAGTTAGGAGCATTTCCTTCTCTTGTAGAAGAGGTGAGATTTTTTCCCCCAGCACCCATATATAGTGGTTTACAACTTCCTGTAACTCTTGGTTCAAGGCCCTATTCTGGCTTTGCCTGAATAGGTCCATTTTGGTGTTTTTCTAGATTACCATTTTTCTTAAAACTGTGAATGATGAGGTTTTATATTTAATTTTTCTGGACCTCATCCTTAGGGGACTATCTTACTACCTTAGAAAATAAATCCACCCTCTCACTGATGGCACTTTCTTTAGTAATGAAGTAAGGAAGATTTGAAAGCAGGAAGAATATATTGAAGTGTAAGTAAACAAAATTTAGACATACAAAGTGGCAGTGGGAAAGTGTTTAGCAGGAATATCTAAAAGGGTAAAATGAGGATAGGCAGTGAAACTGCAGTAGAATGGGATAGAAGGTGGATTTTCAGGATCCACTGGCTTGACAGGATAGAGCACTATACTATTAATCTAATTGGAGTCATTTTCTAATTGGATCAGGCCCTCAAATGACTATATCAACCACGGCTGCACTACCCAGGGTCTATGAAATGGACTGCTGTCATGCAAAATGAGCACCCAAATGGCCCCACTTCTTTCCCTACACATAACTGCATTATCCAATAGTGCTTGGGAAGAGTGAGTAGAGGTTTTCTGCTGTGGAATAATCCATTGTAAAGATTTGTCACTTGAATTGGTTCAATAAAGTACTAATTGACCAGGAGCCATGACCAACCTAAGAATGATAGGAAGGAGAAGGGCAGACTGAAAAGTTGCCAGCCAGATGCACTGAAAGGAAGATGAGAATGTGATACTGGGAAAAGGTAATAAACCATGTGACTAAACATAGATAAGAACTATGATTTAATTTAAGTGTAAGAGCTAGTTAGTAATAAGCCTGAGTTATTGGCTGATCATTTGTAATCAATATAAGTCTCTGTGTGGTGATTTAGGAAGCACCTGCTGGGTATTTGGGATTTGCTAATGGGACAGAAACTTCTGCCTTCAGTTTTCAAGAAAGGGAATGAGATAGTAGCTATTTATCAAGGCATGAATAACAGTAAAGAGAGAGTTGGAAAGCATGTAAGACTCCTTTGATGTGACTGATTAGTCTTTACCAAGAAGCTACTGCTCAATGCTAGCAACATAGGGTTACACAGTGAGTGCTGTACAAATCAGGTGATTTGGAGTGACTCCTCTTAGCAACCCTAAAATTAGTTAAGTGAACCTAAACTTTACTCCTGTGCTGGTTCACCAACAAATGGTGGGTACTGGGGTTTGGTAGGCACTCAGCAGGGCTTCCTGGTTCTGTGTCATGGAACAAGGAGACAAGAGATATTAGCAATCATTTTAAAGGAATAATTTTTTTTCAAGCAGGTAGTGAACAATAAATCTCAGAAGCTCAACAACATTCCTACCCAGAGGACTGAGACATGTGTCAGAGAGTAAGATTTCTGGGTCATTAGCAGAGTGTGTGCTTTCTTGCCCATGCTCTTTCTGTCAGGAGGTTGGGGGTTTCTAGACTTCCCATAGCCGAAACTTTTCTTTCTACCTTTCTGTCTGTGTTAGTTTTGCATGCCAATTTTGCATCATTTGTGTAAGACTTTCAGACCTTACTCTTCCTCCCTCTCCTACTTCATGTCTACAATGTTGCTAGAGTAAATTATGTTAAACAGTTTGTACAAGCATATGATCTGAGGGAAGGTATGGGTCTTACAAATATTTGTTCTACAAAATCAGTCCCATGGTCTTGAATCGCATTCATCTTCTTCCAAATCTAATTTCTATTTATTTTTTAGGTTAAAACATTTTTCTCTTTTTTTTTGCTGTTAAGGGAGGGGTGTAATTTTTCATCTGTAATATGTGGTACTTTCATTAGCCACAGTTAAAAGAGTTGAATCTTCAAACAACAAGGAAATTAAGATATAGGAATGAGTAGATTATCCTGGGAAAGTTAAAATGAAAAAATTACTTAATCTTTTATGCACTCTCTTCAGCATAAAATTGCAGTTATTTCATTAACATACACTTAAATAATTTTATGTTCTTGTAGCATATATTTAAACTTGGACTAAAAATAAAACCCAGCTACCTACATCAAAAGGTTCTGCATCATCTAAGAGGATATTTTAATTTGTCCATCTGGCATTTGGAATATTACTCTACTTATTATGAAACAGGTGTTATACAAGTCTGAATATCCTGCCCTTAATTAAAGCATTACAAAGTTTGATTACATTTTCTGTTTTGAAATATAAAATCTAATATCAGTAGGCAGAAATAACAAAACCATAATATTTGATTAGATAACAGATCACTAAATGTTATTTCTTTAACTCTGTTAACCATGTATTGTTTTAAATTTGAGACATATAATAATAGATATTGTTAATACTTGGATATTATGTTAAAATTTTATTTATTTACCCCAATTGAGAGATTCAAGTGTACTCTTTAGTATCATAAGGTTCAAAAAACCAGTTTTGAAATGGACTGGTAAAGGAACATTAGCTCACTAGAGCACATGACTCTGGTAGGCCTGCTGTTCTGCCCCATTCCCCCTCCCTTCCTAAAATCATTAGAATACATCCCTAAAGCTAGCCACCAAGGTCTATTCCCTTATTCAGCCACTTCTTCCTCCTGAGGCTGACTACCAAAGTCCAGTAATCAGAATGCCCCTTTGCTCAACCTAATTAACATGCCCAATTAAAATTAAACACCTCATGCTAGCATGGGGTTTCCCCCTTTACATTTATAAACCTCCATTTGCCTATGTGCCACATCTGTTTCCTCTCTATCCAGACAAATATCCCTGGCCCCTTTTCCTTGGCCCCTTCTGCTTCTTCCTGATCTTCTATATCCTTTACCATGGCATCCTAGTCCATTCTAACACAGAACTCCCCTTCTTCACCTCTTAAGAATGACACCTGCAAGGTATCATTGGATGCTGTTTTCTGCCTGACTCAAAAAGCAGCTATTCTAACTTTTCTTCCATGCTTAATGAACATCTCTCTGTGAAAACAAGTGTTGGGGAGTGGTTTGTTACTAATTTGGAGTCCAGAAGGAAGCACTGGCTATGTGGGAGTCTCCTTCAAGGAATGACTTTAAGTAATTGTGGTGTGTGTGTATGTGTGTGTGTGTGTGTGTGTGTGTGTGTGTGTGTGTGTGTGTGTGTGTGTGTGTGCGCGTGTAAAGCAGAGAAAGAAAATTCATTCTTTGTTACACTGGAAAAATGAATAAATCAAGAGTTCCAGTAGGCCAGCAAGATAGCTCAGAAGAAAAGGTAGTTGTGAGCCAAACTATTCCTGGGGAGACTCAACACACAGGTCTATTCACCCCATATGAAGATCCCATGACAGAGCTAAATACTGATATCTCCAATGTCCTACTTGGTGAACAGAGTTACTTACAGGAGTATAGGTGAAGGATTACTTACAAGAGCAGAAATTGCTTAAAGACAACTGTATCACCAAACCCCACCCCAGCATGGGTGACAGATCACTACACAATCTACAGGCAGTTCAACATGTTAGAGAGTCCTTTCCAAGTGACCCAGTTGATTTAACATTTTCCAGGCATCTTAGCTGTTTTCTGCTTCTTCCAGGCAGCTAATCTGTTCTCAGAGTCTTTGACCCTTGGTTATTTTTAGGAGTGGGTAGGGACTGATGTGGGCTGAATAGTGAATGATCAGTTTTAGGGAATTCTGGAAGCTATTTTGAGTTGTTTAACCTTCCTGCTCTAAGCTTGTTTCAATCTTGGAGGAAACTGTTACATAATTCTTGCTACCAACTCTGAGGAAAGACCTTAGATACCTAAGAACTACAGGATGGAAGGATAGAAGAGCTTCCCCCAAGTTGTCTTTTGATCTCTATAGGTGCATTGCTCCCTGAATAAATGCATGTAAAAAAGAAAAAAAGAAAATAAAAAGCTTTTGAAAAACAACAGTCTATTTTGGAACACTGACATGCAGTTTCAATTTTTTTTTAACAGAGAGTAAGAGTTATGCATACTGGAAATGGTTTTGATAAAGTGTCGTCCTGCCTATCATCATCTTTGCTCTGGGTCTTTCTTTGAAGTAGCCTGACAATTTGTCAGCACTGTGTCAATTTTCTTTTCAAGAAATAAGCTCTCCACTCAGTGGTACTAGGACCCTAAAGTCTTCCTTCCCTAGGAGAGAGCCTATGGAAATCCCAGTTCTTTAGAATCTACCATCTAACAAGGACCATCGGTATCTCTCTTTATAATAATTTCAACTCCTGTGAAGGCAGTTACAATTCTTCACTCTGCTTGAACCTCAGTTTAGAAGAATTTGGTGTAAAACTTCCTGAAATATGTCTGTGGCAAGGGTGAGCTTTTCTTGAGAGTTCAAAACAAATAATTCAAACACTACTTTCTCTCTTTCATCAAATAGGGTTTGAAAGCATGTGATGCCTGTTGAAGTAGGAGGATAAGAAAAACACCATGGAGTGGAGTGATGCCAGACTATGTGGGGCCATTCAATATTTCCTCTCTACAAAGTTGGCCAAGGGCCTACTAGCTATGAATGACTGACACCCCAACTGTGTTTATTCTCTGTAGAAGGGCTTTCCTAAAGTAAGTTCAGTTTAGGGCCTGGGTTCTGGAAGACAGGGTCAGCAGGGCCGTTCATCTTACACTGCCCAGGTAACCAGACCAGTGATATCTGAACACAGAGAAAGGAGACTGACTTAATGTAAAGAGTATGGGAAAAAGAACAAATAAAGATTTCCAGTAAATCACCAAGATCTGCCTTCCAGTATTTTTTTTCAGGAAAATTAATTCATTCTTTTATGCCTCAACACTACTATGCATTAAAATATGCAGCCTAGATTAAGAAACAGATTTTTACATTAATATTCTATTGAATTCTTTCAAACACAGATTTTTTTTTGTGGCAGAGTTTGCTGTAAATTTGAAAAGAATATTGTGAATATTTTGGCTTTTTACCATTCTTATATATATATGAAACTACTGAATTTTCCTTAGGATCCATATATAAAAAATTAAATGTGAGGCAGACAAAAGATCTTCTGTTTGGGTAAACAATGGGTTAAACAGCAGTGAAGAAACCATGAGTATTATATCTGAAAAGGCAGAAACCTCTAGTGGTACATGTAAGATTCTTTTTACTTGTCTGTCACAAATATCTATCAATTTTAATTAAGTAAATGTAAAGGAAATTCAAGAAGAGGCTAGCTCCTGAGTTAGAAAAGTGTATGCACCCTGGCTAATCTGCATGCATGATGTCTATCTACAATAGGTTCTGTGAGTGACAGAAAGCATTACAATAAAACAAACATCAAGCAAAATTCTATGCAAAGCCACAGCCAAATTTAGTCACAGACATATGTCATTTATGCTGTAGGATCTTTCCACTCTGAAAAGCAACTAGAATTTTTTATCAGCATATTAGATACCAATAGAGCACAGAAACCTTAGTACTTTGAGAAAAAAAAATCAAAAAGTAAATTTTTATGTAAAGCATGTATACTGTATCAAGATTAGAAGGTACATTTATGATTTACAATATTCCTAACAGGCTTTTACATTTTAACAATACATGTTGGTTCTAGCTAGGGACAACAAAACATGGAAATAGTAGCTTCAGTAAAATTTATCAAAAGATACATACAGGTTTAAATCAACTTGACTAATCCATAAGATTAAGCTCAATGTTGTTAAGCAAAGAGATGCGGTAAATATTTTGAAATGTGAAATGAAAATGTGCTAATTTTTGTCTTTAAGGGCACAGCTAAGAGGGAATAGGTTCATAAGCATAAATATAAGCAATTCATTCATAGCACCCTCCATCACTGGTTGAATCTGTTCCGAGGACAATTATTCCTCTGGTAATTATGCCCAGCTGTATACTTGGATTAAATATCCCTCCAGAGTTTCTGGAACACCTAAAAGTCTCTTAGAGGCAGAAATGCAAAGTATGAGATTTAGAAGAGCCTTAGCATTACTTTAAGGTGGTGGCATCCAAAGTCACAGTTGAGCCTCTGGGAATACATATATACAACATATACATGGTATAGTAGAGTGGCTAGGAAGACATTAGTGGAGTTAAAGGAAATGAAAAGTATGTAAAGCCAAGAACTGGAACTACAGGCCTCTAATTACTACCTTTATTTATAGCCCTAGTCCTGAGAGGACACATACATCTTGAACTGCTTGGAAGATCATTGATACCTATGGATCCAAGTATCCTACAGCATATAAGGTTACTGTGTAATAGGAGGTGCTTCAGTGAAGAACAATGACATACTTCACTTTCTTCTAAGAGTCAATAAAAATTGGCCTGTCAATCACTTGTATAGGAACATGCTCCCTCAGAAAAGCTGCTGGTTTCAGAGACTTTTCATGTAGTATAATGCCTGCTAAAAATGTAAATTGGTACAATAGTGCTGTTGGCACACTAAACTTTGCGTATTTTTTCATAATATAGTCTCTGTGTCTTATCGGAAATCTTTTGACAGATATCACAAATGCCCAGAACCAATAGGAGCCCAAAGAAAGAGCCTGATGAAAGTGTAATGGTAGATATAATAAATATGTTACAGGGTTATGTTAAAATATTTGCAACCCTACTATAAGGCATACTTTCTATGTCACAAGACAGATAATAAGCAAGTTGAAAAGCATAAGAATAAAAAGCATATCCATATTGGAAACAACAACAACAAAAAAAAAAAGGTTTGCAGAATAATAATGACTTACTTGCTACTTTTGCTCAAACATCAAAGAGGAATTACAGACTTTTCATAATTGAAGTAGTGGTTATTGGTGGGTCTTGTTTTCTATGTCTCTTTGAGGTCCCTCCAAATCGTCAAAGAAGTAAACCATTTTGACAAAGATAAGAAGCTCCAAGTTGTTGAACTTGAGCATGAACTCTGTTATGATGATCTCTGCTAAGCTGAAAAGTGAGACACAGCATACAGCATATTGTGAAGCCAGACTGTAAGGGTATCAGTATCAGCTCAGGACCCCCATGACTAAGTTCTTAGCACAAAGAAGAATGTTTTGCTCCAGACGGAGAAAGGCCTGGAAATAAGAGACAATGACAGGAGATAAATAATGGGGCAGAAGAAGGAGAAAAGAAGGGAGAGGAGGAAGGGTTATTTGTCATGGATGGGAAAAAAAGGATGCCCCTGAATAGAGCAGAGACAGACATGGCCCATAGAAAAATGTTGGTTTATAAAGTGCAAAGGAGAGCCCCTGTTGTCATTGGTTGTTTTTGCTTTTTGGGGGGCCAACCACCCAGCTCCCAAATAAATCACACACATGGAAACTTACTATCACTTATAAATGCCCAGTCTTAGCTTGGCTTGTTTCTTGCTGGTTTTTCTTAACTTATACTATCCCATCTATCTTTTGCCTCTGGGCTTTTTCCTTTTCTTCCATATATCTTACTTTCACTCTTCCTCTGTGGTGGCTGGCTGTGTAACTGGGTTGCTAGCCCCTGGTGTTCTTTTTCTTTTCTCTTGCTCCTCCTTCTTTCTTCCCAGATTTCTCCTTCTATGTATTCTTTCTGCCTGCCAGCCCCACCCATCCTCTCTCCTGTTTTGCTATTGACTGTTCAGCTCCTTACTAGACCATCAGGTGTTTTAGGCAGACACAGTAGCACAGAATTAAATATTGAAAAAAAAAAATGAGGTTGTGCTGTAGTACTCAGTGTGTATGTTCTGCATGGAATGGATGGCTTTTATCCTGTCTTTTTCTTTACAATTTCCTTCACAATTAACTGGCTAACAATACAGATTTTTGCTTCTAACATGGAACCCTGAAAAGCATACTTTAAAACATCATATCAAACTTATCACATTGTAGTACCCATAAAAATGCTATTGGTACATATTCTATGCAAGAAAAATTGCTTGAGGAGCATAAGGAATACTTCTCTATGAGATACAAATGTCAGCAATTTGTTTGATAAATTCATACTTTTGCCATAATCACCTATTGTGTGTACTTAATATGTTTCTTTAAAATTATTCAATTGCATTTGAATAAGTGAATCCTAGAAAGAACTGTGCTGCTACTGAAAATGGACAATGAAACTAATTTACTAAATACATAATGATAGGTAAAAATAATGATAAATCACCATATTTAACATAAAAATAAACTTCATACAGATTTAAAAAATCATTTAAAGTATAAAACTGAATTGCCTCAATATATGTTCCTAAGTGGGAAGATCATTTGTGATCATTTATAACCAATCAATAATGAGTGTAATATTCAATTTTATGCTTTGCAGAAAAAAAGAAAATAGAATTTATTCTGTGTTGAGTTGTATTAGATCATGGAAGCTGCCCTCTAGCAAGGATCAGTCACTCCTTGTATCCTTTTTAGTACCTTTCCCAAACTGCTACGCCCAGAGATTCCAACCAGATCTAATTCTGAGAGATTTTCTTTGTGCTCTAGGTTATTATTGTGTCTTCTACCCCACTTTCTCCTACTGTGAATGACTTGCTTATGGAAAGACCAGATTACTTGAAATTCCCATCGCCATATTATTCTACTGAACTTTACTATTTGAAACAATCTGTTCTTTCTTACCCTTTATTGGATAGTTTGCAAGACAATGAGAAGAATCCTATGTGCAGAATGTCAAGAAAGTCGAAGAGGTCTACTATCTACTTTTATGTGGTTGTGTGCTCAGAATACACAGTTGATGTGTTCTTCAGAACATACACATGCGTGTGTACACACACACCATACTCACACATAAATGAATAAATAAATAACCTATTCATACTTTCATTTAGTCTGAAAATTTTAATTTACTAATGGCTTTTATTACTGTTTTATCGGGTACTTTAACATGTTTTAGTGTTCAGTTCAAAATACTTTAAGTGATTTTTTTTTTCTGATGAATTTGCTATTCAGACTAGAAAGAGATCCACAGCTTCAGCATCAGGTGATGTCCTGAGGGGGATCATTTTCCTCTTTGTATATTCTTACCTTCATCTTCAGTAACTCATCTCCCTGAGCAAGCTGCATGCATGCCTGAAGCCTAAAAGAGATAACTCAGTTTTCTCCACTCTAAATTTATAATTTCTTTTGATCATGCAAAGGAAAAGGTGCAAACAGCTTCCAAGAAATATACTTACAGAAAGAAGAAACATTTTTTCCTATCATATTTCCTTTTTCCCTCTGAAATGCAAACCTGATTGCTTGAGTTAGATCACCCATCTTGGATTATGGGTGATGCTATGTTTTAAAGATAGCTGACGTCGAATTTTGATCAAGAGTGAATGTGAGAAGAAAGGACCTGAGAATGTGCCAGATGCCTCTCTGCTTTTTCTCAGTTTTGATTTTGGTAAAAATACAAGTAGAATCTGACAATTGACTCCACTTGAGTTAGACCTAACAATTTAATCATTTGTGTGATTGAAAAAAAATTACAGAGCCAAGCATGGTATCATAGGACAAGGGATTATATATTTTGAGCAAGAACATGATTTGCATTTCTTATTACATTTGCTGGTATGTTTGGATTTCTTGTTGGCTCCCTGATCTGTTTGGTTCTAAATGTCCCCTATTCCTTTCTGCTTTGTGTCTGATCAGTCATAGTGTGAGCGATAGGAAAGGGTCATCACTCAGTATGACAAGGCCAATAAGTACAACTGGGAGATGAAGGAGTTGGGCTATTACAACAAGCCAGGAGCTGGGGCAAGGTAATTCTCAAAGCAATCCTTCTGCAAACAAATAACAAAATTGAGGGCCTTTTATTACTACAGGAACTTAAACACAATCATAGTGGAAAGACTCATCCGTATTGGTACAGTAGGGTATTCTTGAACATGCTCAGTTTTAGGTTCCATATCACCTATTTCAAACGTATTGAGGTGAAAAGCTCTGGGCATGTGGCTCAGAATTATAATGGGCATAGTGCTGTGGATATCGCTCTGTGTAAATAAAGTTCTGATTGGCCAGTGGCCAGGCAGGAAGTATAGGCAGGACAAGGAAGAGGAGAAGGCTGGGAAGTAGAAGGCTGGGGAGACACCGCCAGCCGCCGCCATGAGAAGCAACATGTAAAGACACTGGTAAGCCACAAGCCATGTGACAAAGTATAGACTAACAGAAATGGGTTAATTTAAGATAGACGAAGTAGATAACAAAAAGCCTGCCATGGCCATACAGTTTGTAAGCAATATAAGTTTTTATATGCTTTCTTGGTTGGGTCTGAGCGACTGTGAGACTGGCAGGTAAGAGAGATTTGTCCTGACTGGGCCAGGCAGGAACACTCCAACTACAAAGGGCATCCAACGTGGGTCAAGAATTTCCACCTAAAATCCGAGAAAAAAGATTCTAAGACGGAGGTAAAAACAGCTTCCTAATTGTCTCTCTCAAGTTAGCGGCAGCCTGCCAGTTTGATCTACTATGGCGGTTCCTGGCATGTGTGTCTGACCTGCAATGTGGCGGGAATGAGGAGTCTACATGCAACACTTTGCTCTGCTGCATGGTGGATTTAGCCTTTGCCAGTTAAAAAAAAAGATTTCTGGGCTATGCGCTGCTTTGATAGAACTGCTTCTGATAGTTGATGGTACACATGGCTCCAGACCCAGAGCTGGCAGTAAACTGTACCACCACCATGTTGGGAAGCTGAGGTGGGCGGAGCCAGCAGCCACAGCGGCTTTTCAGTCTTACAAAGATGGATATTACACAGAGAATCTGGTTTATGTTGTCTTTGAGATTTTTAACTGCAAAAAAAGATTTGATCGTAAAAGCTGTTGAGTTAAACAAATATGTAAATTTTAAAGGTACCTTGACTTCCAAATTTGGATATAAGGATATGTTGCTTTGGAAAAGAGTCTCTGCTTTTGTTTCCACAGAAATCCAGAGGCTGTAGATTTGTTCCACATTAAGATACATCAGGTTTCATCAGCCAAGACCACCTGAAAGGTCTCCGATGACACCATGGCCCAGATGATCCGACATCCAGAATGGTTTCAGGGCAACTGGCTCAGAGGTTCACTCTAATGGACTACTCCACAATCCTAAAATTTTCTTTGTGTCCCCATAAGATACAGCGCCCCCCTCCAGCAGAAAGTCATAAAAAAAACTACGCCCACATTCCCAAAATTATCAAGCTGGCTTTGGAGATGGAATTGGCTCACTCCTTCTCTAAACCCAAACATATTTCTAAAAAAAAAAAGGTTAAGAGATTCTTATGTCCCAAATCAAAAGAGCCCTCTGGTGTGGGACAGAGAAAAACCAATATTTTTCTTTAAAGCAGGTTGATTATAAATGCGATCTCTTTCTAAAGAAGAAAAGGGGATACAATATAGATATAATAGGATGAAAGGGTAGATTAAGGAAGGAACTTACTTCTAAAGAGCAACAACTTGTTTAAAATGTTTTACATTGGTTTAGACTTTAGTCTATTGATACAAACTTAAAGTTAATTTTATTATACTGTGTGCATATTTCTACTCATGTTTAAGGTATTATGTTTGTATAGCTCATTTAAATTGTAATGGATAATTAAAAATAGATTAATAATTAGTCATCTATGATAATCATACTCGTAGCCATGTTAGTTAAGTCTTCTAAGTATACATAGAGATATTTCAGACAGGTAGGTAATCTTCAAATACTTCAAAGACCTTCAGAATATGGCACTTAAAATATTTTTAAAATTTAGACTTTCTAGACAATGAGACATGTCTGCTCCTGACAACACTGATTTACTTCAGAGACGAGGATGGGCATTGAAGACACTTCATATCTTATCTTTACCTTTGCAAAAATAGCCATTTGGGCAAGAAACTGTTCTTGCCTGGACTGCTTAATCAACTGGACATACAGGACCCATAGAAAGGTGACCACTAAACTTTGCTTGACAAAATGGTCCTTCAGGTTCCTGCTTTGCAGAGGAAACTGCCAGACATTCTACAGGACACTGAGAAAAGTGATCGAGAGACTCTAGCCCAACTTAGCAAAGGAACATTAGGTGACTGTCCAGGCTGCCAGCTGTCTCTGTCTACTCTAGCAAGACTCCCGAAAAATGCTTACATCCTTCTCCCAGTTCTCAGGTAATATTATATCCTTCTGAGGTCTTTGATGTGGTTAAAGACTAGATAGTTATAATTTCCTCAATTATGATAAAAGATAAGTTAGATATAAAACCTTAGACTCACAAATATAAGATAGATAGGATATCTTCTTTAATATTATAACTGTAATTCTTGCTTGATAATTGTTTTGTTATATGTAATTGTACTATGTAAAAGTTAAAACCTTCCTTAAAAAAAAAAAAGAAAAGGGGAAGTGCTGTGGATATTGCTCTGTGTAAATAAAGTTCTGATTGGCCAGTGGCCAGGCAGGAAATATAGGCAGGACAAGGAAGAGGAGAAGGCTGGGAAGTAGAAGGCTGGAGAGACACCGCCAGCTGCCGCCATGAGAAGCAACATGTAAAGACACTGGTAAGCCACAAGCCATGTAACAAAGTATAGACTAACAGAAATGGGTTAATTTAAGATAGACAAAGTAGATAACAAAAAGCCACAGCCATACTGTTTGTAAACAATGTAAGTCTCTGTGTGCTTTCTTGGTTGGGTCTGAGTGACTGTGAGACTGGCAGGTAAGAGAGATTTGTCCTGACTGGGCCAGGCAGGAAAACTCCAACTACAGCATAGTTTACCCTAGTTTACCTAAAAAGCAGTGTGTATGATTGGCTTAGTGATTTGAGTTGTCTAACTGTAAATTTCTCTGAAGGGTTTTATTTGAAACAAATAAGAATACCTCAAAACATTATAGTAGCTTAACAGTAAGTAAATGGGCAGAACTCCCCCCCCCACCCCATACCTTGCTACACACATTCCTAAGTATTGCTCCTCAATAACCTACCTGCTCATTTGAAGTAGTGTTTAATGATTCATACCATGCATTTTATAGGTTGATAATTTATTTATATTTTATTACTAATATTTAGTCATCTTACTTCAATTTTAACCTACTTCTTTGGTATGACAGTGTCTGAGGATAACTGTCTTCAGTCTTAATCTTAGGATGTTTGAGTTCTGGTATCTGGCTTTTCCCATTTACATGCTTTGTTGTTGTTTAATGTGTGTGGATATTTGGCCTGCATTCGTGTCTGACCACTACTGTGTGTTTGGTATCCAGGGACACCAGAAGAGGGCACTGAGTTCTCTGGAACTACAGCTGTTAATGGTTGTAAGCTGCTTGTAGGTGCTAGACACTGAATCCTGGTCATCTGGAAGAGCAGCCAGTGTTCTTAGCCACTGAGCCATCTCTCCAGACATAGCTTAAAATATTTAGAGAGGTTTTTTGGTCACAAAAATCAGTCATACTTAGTATTTATTTGATTTTACTGTTTCAATTTCCTCTTATTGAAATATTTTCTTTGTATCTAACAACACTAGATTTATAATGGTTAATTTACTCTTTGAATCTTTGAAATAAACTTATATAGATGCTTAAGCAATCATTTTTATTTATAGAATACTTGATAAGGCCATTATTGTTGCTGGGTCCTAACGGTTCCCTCAAGGGAGGCGGTGAGAAGGCACAGTGTCCATCAAGATATAGTCAGCATTGGATAGTGTGGAAAAATGAGCATTGTCCAATAGATTTTTGGGTTATCAGAACCTCCTCTTACTGGTGGGGCTGAGGAGCACCCTGTCAAGGGTTTAAAGGAGCTGGTGTCTCAACAGGCTGTGACCTGCAATCCTCTGCCCAATGAAATCCCATATTGCATTTGGGGAATCAGGTCCTAGGTTTTAGCTGGGGCATTCAAGCCAAAAATAGCCTGGTTTGCCACATCCCCAGCAAGTTCTGTCTACCTGGGGACCCTTGGCAGTGTAATTAGCACACTGCCTGTCCGTGAGGAGAGCATCCAGGAAGGCAGTAAGAGTGGCAATGGGACCAGTGCTGGGGTCAAGATCTCTGGTAGCCTGCACCCACTTATGTATGCCCTTATTTTGCTCGGCTGCAACTGCGTTATAGGGTTGGGCATTGAGCCCCTCCCAAGTCAGTTGCTTAATCAACGTATCTCTAGTGGGGCCCACATCCACTCTGTGCTCTACTGCCTTATTGACATGGGCCAGGAAGTCAGTGAGGAGTTCCCATGGCTATTGGATAAGACTGTGAAAGTAAGCCAAAGGGTCCCAGGGGATGCATGCCTTAAGAGCCTTGAAGGCCAGGTCAGAAACTTGTTGGGAGTAGGCTCAATGGCCAGTGTTTGCCCGATAGATGGTATGGACAAAGTTACTTCATCTAGTGGCCATGTCAAGGGTCACTGGAATGTTAATTAAGAGATTCCTTTGTGCTTGAGCTCCTGCTTGATCTTCATAAACTGATTTCCAGCCAAGATATGTGCGGCGGCTCCAGCACAGCTGTGAGTGGACTATACCCATCAAAGTAAGTCTGTAGTTGCATTGCTCATTGAGTGAGGACCTGTTTGAAGTAAGGTGAGTCTGGGCCTGATTCATAAGCTGCCTTCTGGATGAGGGAGAGTTCAGCTATGGAGTTGGGAATCCAGGGCTGGACAGTAGCATTTGGACCCAGGTTAACGGGATAAGCCTCCCAGTTATGAAAGGGGCTGGCTGTGGGCAGTAAGGGGTATATAGTGGAGCAGGGAAGTAGCCAGCATTCAAGGCAGGCATACCCTGAAGCAGATCTCTGTAGGGATACCTGAGTGCTGGTGGAGTTTTGACACTCATGGTAGAAGGGGGGCCAATGAGGGAGCAACACATGGGGTCTTAATGGCAGCTGTGTTCTTCATCACAGATTTCACAGGGCCTGAACTATCTGCCTTCTCATCGTTGGATTCTAGAGAGGTCAGACATGGAAAGGGAGGAGGTGATGAAGAGGTTACCCTTCTGGTAGAGGGAGAGAGCAGGCAAGCAACAGTCAGAGAGATGACAGTCAACAGGGGTGGAAATTTGTATTTGAAACCTTATGTATTGTGCTTAATAGGTCCAAAGACACCCTGTGGGATGGCATTTGGGAGCCGAACCTTGGTTCTACCTCCTGAAGAGGTCAGTCCTTATGTGGAGACACCAAGGGAACAGAAACAGAAAAATGTGTGCCTTCCTACCACAATTGGCAGACAACCATGACAGACAACACAAAAGAAGGAAAGAAATGGGGGTGCCAATGCTTATTTGCTGAAGGGACCTAAAGAACACAACACTGAGGGGCCTTCTCACCGAAACACACAATCTTAGGGGTGCTGTCCAGTGCCACAAGTGGAGGCAAGGAGATGATCAGAACCTGTGCCAGGACAGAGAAAGTAGCAGAAGTCCCACATTCAGTTAACAGATGTAGCTGGGTACTAATGGTTGCTTTGGGGTGGAGGTGAGAAGGCATATTGTCAATGACACTAACACCAGGAGTTAGGTGAAGGCAAGCAGAAGACTCGTTTATTCAGTAATGGAGAAAGCCTTATATATACCCTCCTCTCAGCACCCAGGCTATGTCCTGATCTGGTGACATAGGTGGTCATCCCTTATTTGCTGGGCACAATCAGGAACTCTGACAGCAATCTGGTGACATTGTGTGGTAACTCCTCATTAGCTAGGCACTAACAGGAACTCTGACAGTGCCTGTTGCTAGGCCCTCAGTCATACCCCAGGTTGGCTCACTAGGAAGCATGTTATGTGCATGGCTTGGCAACTGGTTTGAGTCAATTTCCTCAACCCTATGGGCCTGTCCTACTGCATGTCATATCTAGATGCTTGAGCAATCATTTTCATTGTGGAATGCTTGATTTAACTATTATTATCCCTCTGTCTTTAAAGGTTATTAAATTTTTCTTGCCCTCTATTATTTATTTTTTATTACCTCTTTGAGAATTTAATACAAGGGATTTTGATCATTTTCATCTTTCCAATTGCAATTCCTCTCAGACCCATTCTCCTCCCCTACTGACCAAGCATTGTGTCTCTTTGTTTTCAAACCCATGAAGTACAATATTTTTCTGAAAAGCTGAATATTATATTGTGTAAATTTAATTCATTTCATTATCCATTCTCCAGTTGATGGACATCTCTTCTCTATATTAAGATTCTAATTTAAACTTTGTTTCATTTTAATTAATCATTTCACTTAGTACTGCACATATTTAAGTGGTCAGCTAGTCTAGTAGATAGTCCAGTAGGTATGTAATGATACAATCTAGTGCTGTTTGGAACTTCTCAACATGTAATGGTGAGTATGCATATTATATTTTTTTCTGTTTTTTATTGCTAAATTTTTATTTCACATTTTACAAATATTTTCAGATGCAATTATAACAATAAGGTTATGTTTGAAAGCATGTGTGTTACTGGCTCTTTAGAATTCCAGTTGAAACTTTAGGTTGCTGAAGAAACTTCTTGGATTTTTTTATTCCAGTTTTCCCCAGAATCCTTTCTTTCTGTTATACATTCCCTTATATGTGTGAACACCTTATGTCTGTGATGGCTTGCATGAGAAATGTCCTCATAGGCTGACTATGTAAAAACATGTTATCCAGTTGGTGTTGCTACATGGGAAGGTAATGGAACCTCTAGGGGTTGCAGCCTCTCTGGTGTAAGCATATCACTGGGCTTTGAGGGCCTAGAGGCCAACTTCACTTTTATTTGTTCTCTGCTTCCTATTTGCCATTGAGATGTGATCTCTCAGTTTTCTCCTTCTGCTTGATGCTGCATGACTTCCCACAACTGTGGTCTCTCATTGAGTGGACAATGAGTCTTCTACATACTTTTCAGGACACTATAGTGTAGCAAAGAAATATAGAGAGTGCAAAGAATTTACTGGTAATCATGTAACAGCAAACACCTACCTTCTTTCCTCCCACAACCCCCAGAAAGAAAGAACTGGAAACTGGAAATACAATACACTCCTCATCCACCTCTACATAAAACTGTATTTCATAATCAACATTGGCTTTACTTGCTCAGATATGGTAATCTACATTACAATCTTCTTTACTTTCTTTCTTATGCCTTTGTTTTTACAAACATTATTTTTGAGAATCCACATCTAAATAGTTAGTGTTGTTTATTTGTTATTTAACATACAAAACAGTGAGTTCCACTTAATAGGTTTCAAACATTGTTGGTTGTTTTTGGTCCTCTTCCCCTTTCCTTGCCCATTCTCCTGCCTCCAGGACACTTCCACCCCCAGTAGTCCCCGTCCTGCTTCTATGGCATATATTCCGTATTACCCTCCCTGCTTCCTTAAATTCTCTTTATCCTTCCCATGCTCCCCTTTCTAGTTTCATGACCTTGACACATACATCAATAAAAATTAAATCTAGGATCAATATGACAGAGAATATGTAGCATTTTATTTTTATTTTTATTTTGTTGTTTAAAATCTGGGTTATTTTCAAAATTCCATTTTTCTTCTATGGCTGAATAAAATTTCACTGTGTATATGAGCCAAGTTTTCATTTCCAGCTATCCATTGATGTAAATTTCTAAAGCAAGCATCCAATACTTATTACAACTTCATTGCTGTTCTTACTCCCTTCAATTGGATTTCTAACTCTGAACATTTCAAGTTGTAACCTTTTCTCCATTCCTGTTTGGCTTAACTTTTCTCTGACAGTGAACATTTTCATCATTTTCCTATTAGTAATTCATTTTGTTTGTATGATGTGGAAGAGTTCTTGTGATTGTAAAATGCCTTTTTGATCACTACCTATCCAGCCATCCCTTGGCTTCCACTTAGCTAAGTTTTCCTCGACTCCACTTTCTTGTCTCCTCACTTTAGAATTTCCAAAGCTCAATTTTAATCTGTGCTTTCTTCAGTCTTTCTGAATGACTCAGTTACATTCTTCCTGATCTTTGTGGAATCACTTTGTTGAAACACTTTTAGGTTAGCAAATCTTTTAGTTTCCTGTTTCTGCCTTAATAAGTTCCCATAGATTTAGAGATTTGGAAAAGCATATATTTGTCATCCCAGTACTCTGCAGGTCAGAAGTCTAGGTACAGGGAGGCTCTGCCTTGCCCTGATCTTAAGTTCACCAAACTGATGTGACAGCAGGACTGTATTTTTTTCATAGACATTGAAGTGAATATCTATCCCTGTTCATTTGGTTGGTTATCAGAATTCAGTTCTATGCTGTTGAGACTATGAACTACATAATTCTTTGCTGGTTGTTGGTCATTGTTTAAAAACCTGTCCTATTCCTTGGAGTGTTGCCTCCAGATTTAAAGACAGAAAGGATAGGTTGCATATTTTTAATGCTTTAAATCTCCCCAACATACTCCTTTCTCACACTTGCATTGTGTTCATGTAATTGCATTAAGCTAAGTTAAGTATCTATGATATTATTCTATTATTCATCTCTTAAAATCAAATGATAAGAAAATTTAACTCTGCCTTCCAAATTTTTAGCATGGTAGTTAGATTAGCAAATAAGAAGGGAACAGGAATAAAGATGAAGAATTATAGAGGTGCATTGCTAGAATTCTGGTTTTAAAAAGTAAGCTCAGTATGTCTCCAACCCAACAGTGAACACCCACCAAATATTTTGTTATTAATGGGATAATTCTATTTGCTACTCCCTCTTAAGTCAATAAATATGAATCAAACTCATCATCTTCCATAATACATTAGCTTTTTCTTTAATGTTTTCCTCATTCGGCTAATATACCTAACAGACAATCTCTCAGGCTGTTGCTCTAAGATTAATTTTTAACCTCTTTTTGTTAATTTTTTTCACTTCTCAGTGATAGCTCTCAGCTTAGCCTCATCTTCTGGTATGATGTTGTGGTGAGTATTGTGTTGCCTGAAATATTGTGTGTACCCTGAAATAAACTTATCTGGGGTCAGAGAACAGACAGCCACTAGAACAAAGCCAAAAATGGTGGCTAGAAAATGGATCAGAGCAAGCCATAACAGAAGTTTGGCAGTGGTAGCACACGCCTTTAATCCCAGAAACCCAACCTTTAATCCCTGGGAGTGGGGGCAGAAAGAGAAAGGTATATAAGGCGTGAGGACCAGGAACTAGAGGAGTAAAGCATGTAGTTAGTTAAGCATGTAGTTAGTTAAGCATTTAACTGGAGGAGTATTCAGGCTTTGGAGCAGCAGTTCAGCTAAGAGCCATTGGGATGAGGACTCAGAAGCTTCCAGCCTGAGGAAACAGGATCACCTGAGGAACTAGCAAGGTGAGATAGCTGTGGCTTGTTCTGCTTCTCTGATCTTCCAGCATTCACCCCAATAACTGGCCTCAGGTTTGAGTTTCATTAATAAGAACACTTAAGATTCCTGCTACATGATGTCATCCTTTTTCATATTCAAACTTCTTTCCTAAATGAGTTTTTTTTTTCATTTTTGCAAATGCTATTGGATAGATCACCCTATTATCACCTGCTGGAAGAAATGTTCTTAGATATTTACTTTTTATCACTTAGAATAATTGTTACAACATTGATTTTTATGGCCACAATGATTGCATGTTAAAATTACATAATCACACACTTCATAACTATTTCTTTTTAAAAACCTGACCCAGTGAATTTTCATTTACCCATTAAATTCACATGCTGTATTCAAACAGTTTTTTCTCTTTTCCTACGGAAGAGGTAAACACACATACTAATGTTTTTCTTCTAGCAGGCTCTAAAGATAATAAAGACCTCTTCTCTTAAGTTAACTAAAACATTGATGACTTCCTCATTGTTGAAAACACATATGCAGTTTATTCTATAAGCACTGACTTAGCGCTACTGATAAGACAATGAAACCCCAAGTCTTGTGGCAACTGTAACAAATAAAGAAGACAAATTATGTAGCACCCCCTTAAAATCTCAACAAGTGAAAAAGCATTTGTCTTTTTAAGTTATGACAGGGCAGCATGGGTTTCACTTGCTGTCTGATGAGAAGTAACTGGTAAGTTACTAAGAAAAATGTGTGACTGAAGAGCAAAGCATGTGAGAATGTGTTGGAGCCTGACTGCATATTTCCCAAACTGTGACTTATTGTAGAAGTTGAAACAGTAATGTGAAGAAGTGACACAGAGGAGGAAATAACTGGTTCTTTCAAGATGTGGCTAGATGAAGGTTTTTTTTCATGCAGTCTTTTATTATCTTTGTGTTATAATTTTACATATCAGCCATGGGTTCCCCTGTCCTCCCCCCTCCCACCCCCACCTTTCCCCCAGCCCCTCCCCTCCATTCCCATCTCCTCCAGGGTCAAGACTCCCCTGGGGATTCAGCTCAACCTGGTAGATTCAGTCCAGGCAGGTCCAGTCCCCTCCTTCCAGGCTGAGCAAAGTGTCCCTGCATAAGCCCAAGGTTCCAAACAGCCAGCTCATGCACTAAGGACAGGACCAGATCCCACTGCCTGGGTGCCTCCCAAATAGTTCACGCTATTCAACTGGCTCACTTATCCAGAGAACCTGATCCAGTTGGGGGCTCCACAGCTTTTGGTTCACAATTCATGTGTTTCCATTAGTTTGGCTATTTGTCCCTGTGCTTTTCCAATCTTGGTCTCAACAATTCACACTCTTACAATCCCTTCTCTTTTTCGACAATTGGACTCCTGGAGCTCCACCTGGGGCCTGGCTGAGGATCTCTGCATCCACTTCCATCAGTTATTGGGTGAGAGTTCTAGCATGACACTTAGGGTGTTTGGCCATCTGATCACCAGACTAGGTAGGTTAGTTCAGGCTTTCTCTCGACCATTGCTAGTATTCTACAGTGGATGTATCATTGTGGATTTCTGGGACCTCTCTAGCACTTTGCTTCTTCCTGTTCTCATGTGGTCTTTATTTATCATGGTCTATTATTCCTTGTTCTCCCTTTCTGTTCTTGATCCAGCTGGGATCTCCTGCTCCCCTAAGCTCTCTTCCCCTCGAACCTTGCCCTTCATTACCCCCACTCACGTCCGGGTTGTTCATGTAGATCTTATCCATTTCTCTGTCATTGGGTGATCCCTGTGTCTTTCTTAGGGTCCTGGTTTTCTTTTTGTTTGTTTTTTTTGTTTTGTTTTGTTTTGTTTTGTTTTGTTTTGTTTTTTGGTAGCCTCTCTGGAGTTGTGAGTAGCAGTCTGGTCATCTTTGTTTTATATCTAATATCCTACTATGAGTGAGTACATACCATATTTGTCTTTTTAAACAGGGAAAATGGGATGATGTATTCTCTTCTGGAACTGCTTTGAACTGGCATTAGGTCATAGTTGTCAGAGCCTCAAAAAGACTGAAAGGCGGGTCAAAGGTTGAAAGGTTGATCAAAAGTGGGCAATGGAACATTTGTCAGAAGCACATGGCTATCTGACCCTGTAGAGACAGGGAGCAATCACGTTGGCTGGGCTGGTCCATGTCAACTTTTAGCAAGTCTGGAGCTCAGGGTTGTCAGGAGCAGTGTAGTCAGCAACTGAAGCTTTGAGGTGTCTACCAGCCAAACGGAAATCTGTTGAGACAAACATAAACTAGTAACTGAAGTTAAAATTTATGAACTTATTTGGAACACTTAGGTCCATATCCTTAGTAATTGGAAAGAACAGGAGTACCAAGACCAGGAGAGAGAAAAATATCATCCATAGGAATAGACAAACAGGGAAGATTTAAGCTGTACCTATCTGGAGTCCTTCCAACTTCTGTGAAGTGGATCCAGATTTTATGACTCTTTTAATCCTCTGAGGCCTACACAAACTATTTTACAAAATGACATAAAAGTTTTAGATACACTAGTATCACCAATCTGTACCGAAATCCATGACAGACAAAGCAGGTGATGGGTATCTGTAAAACAGCAGAAGTGGACTCATACCTGAGTCTCAACAAGAACTCAGATTTGGGTTAAAAGCAGATGCATTTTTAGTCTGTCCAGAGAGCCAGGTATTAATTAAACAGAGATTTTTGGCCTGATGAGATGCATTTCTAGGTTTATAGATGACAACTAAAATAAATCTAAAATGTTAAGCTTGTGACTGAACAGTAAGTAGTCATTGCTCTACCAGCTTATCAGAACTCTATTAAATGTTAAACTCTGAATTGTTATATCATAGAACAGGAGAGCAATCTGAAACATTTCTCATAATCTAAATAATTTTCTGAGATCCCCAAAGCTTATAAAACTTTCATATCCTCAGACTTTTCCTAGACCCATGTATAAGCCTTTATGACTTATTTAAATTTTTGTCTTAGAACATTCTCTTAAAAATGAGCTAACAAGTTGGCTATAACAGCCTTGCAGAAAGATCTGGTTGTCTGATGCTGCCAAGCTGACAAAATTATAGCTAGCCTAGCCATCAATACTATCAGAGATCTGAGAATGATAAACTATATCTGAGTGCAGATCAAGCAGATTTCAGTTCTATAAATGACAGGGATCAGTCCATACCCAGGTCTCCATAGCATTGGAGGCACCAATAGCATCAATCTTCTCCTGCTATCAAGCCCATAAGGCCAAGTTTTTTCCTGTGGAATAGGGACAAAAAATACTGATCTTACTTTGTCCAGGCAAAAGTGTGCAATCAATTCCAGTGTACTGATGTTATTGATTACAGGGATAAACTTTACTCAGTCCCTAAATTGAAGCTCTTCTGGTATCAAATACAGGCTCAGTAAAGAAACCAAAACAAAATATCAATATAAAACATATATAAATATATATAATTCAGTTTATCTAAATAGCTTAAAATTAATAAATTTAACAAACACAAGGAGGCTAGGCATACATTCTTAAGCCTGAATGGACCCTGAATAAGGAGAAACATTCTCCATGTCACTGGTTCTCAACTTTCTCAATGCTGTTTTATCACTGCAGTTTTGACATTGTTGAATCTCAATGCAAACATCTGACATACAGGTGGTCCTAGGCTACCCCTATAAAAATGTTTTTTCAACCCCCAAAGGGTTGAAACTCATGGACTCAAAGTTCCAAGCCTGTTGCGAGACTGCTTAAGCTACTACTATCTTGCTGCATCATAAGAAAGGAACATCCCAGTTTTTGGTTAGTATTTGGTGCTAATGGCTGTCACCCTAATTTTTAGCCTTTTATTTTAAGTCCAAATATTAACAATATAGATCGTTATATAAACTTGAAATGTCCCATAGCCATGTAAATGTAAATATTTTAAAAACTGTTCCTAAAAAAAATTAAGATCTTTCAAATGTCTTTCCACAGTATCAAAAATAGAACACTTCTTTTACTTTAAGGGGGAGAAATCATGGCATCACCACAATCAGTATAAAGTAAAACCAAGCTCCAAAGTGCAAACAATCCCAAAGTTCAATATCTGGGAATCACTCACAGTCCTTTTGGTTCTTTTACTTAGAAGTGTGGATGATTTCTTTGGCCCTACCCTGGGCAGCATATACGTAGCCTGGTCCATTTTGTTGTGTCTGGTGCCTTGGTGATCATCATTTGGCACTGGCATTTTCAGAACTGCTAAGGTCCACCATTGCAGCTGGACTCTCTTTGGAACTCTAGTCCTGCCATACATGTGCAAACCTCAGCTTTTAAAACCATTACCATCTTATTACATGAGTAAATCTTAAATTACCTAGTTTAGCTGCCAGAGCAAACATTGAGGTGCAGCTTTCTTATTTATCAAATACCTTATTTATTAAACATACGTAGCCATCTGTTGATGGCTTGCTATTGAACACTTGCTAAAGACAGAAGTAATTAGGTGTAAATTTCTAAGCTAATTTGTTAACCTGAATAGATCTTTATAACCTTAGTAAAAGATGGCTGCCAGCCATGTGGCAGCCCATGAGGTCACCAGCCAAGATGGAAGAAAGCCACATGGTTGCTGTTTAAAGCATGTTTTTCTAAACAATTATTACTTGCACTCATATGCACAGTTGAATCCAAGTTAAATACATATACATAGAGTTATAGCTAGCTTACATTTACACACAGTTATATCCAAGTCACTTATGTGTCCACAAACACACACACACACACACACACACACACACACACACACACACACACATATATGTATCTCCATTTTTAACATAAACAGTTTACAGAATCATCAGCTAATTTTAAAATGAAAACCAACCAGAATTAACTTTTAAATTCAGTATTTGCAAGTGTAAGAAACTACAATGAACATAGTTCACATTCCCTCTGACTTTCTACAACCTTCCATAAGACCCCTTCCTACCTACTATAGCCTTCCATGTACCCTCAGTCTGTCCAGACATTTACTTCACACACATTTCTCTCTGTCTTTTTTTAACATAGAAACTCTTTTTTTAATAAATAATTTTTTCTTTATTATTATGTGTTTTAAATTTTATACATCAGCCATGGGTTCCCCTGTCCTCCCCCATCCTGCCCCCAACCCCACCTTCCCCCCAGCCCCTCCCCTCCATTCCCATGTCCTCCAGGACACTTTGCTCAGTCTGGAAGAAGGTGACAGGACCTGCCTGTAATGAATCTACCAGGTTTAAATGAATCCCCAGGGGTGCCTTGATCCCGGAGAACATAAAAACTCTTACCAAAGTCTTTCTTGTGATTTCCCTCAGTAGTCTAGAACATATTGTAAAGCTACAATATTTTAAACAAGAATAGAAATACATGCATATATCATAACAAGAATAACTCTAAATTTGCATTAGCACTGTACCACAGACAAGAAATTGTTGGTTATCCTTATAACAGAGCCATGCTAGCTTAGCAACCATAGATAGTGACATTCCATTCCACTCTTGGAACCAAACCTTGATCAGGTTTTAGCCCCAGAGCAGGTCTTAGGAACCCCACCCATCATCAAGGAAGACAGAAGTGGACCATGCACAGCATGGAAACAAAAGATTGTTATTAAACCCAGATTCTCAAGTATTTGAGAGCTGCTGGGCCTTTGGAACTGTTGGCCACTCCTCAACTGCGACCCTGGAGAGGCAGTTCTCCACAGGTCCCCACCCGGCTCATGCACCCTCTGAGCAACTTGAGGCTCCACTGGCTGCTGCCTGTGCTATACCACGAAGTCTCTACCCTGAGGCTTCCTGCACAGGGGATGGCCTAGAACCTGCTGCTCATCCAGGTCACACAGAATCCTCACAGCTGCTGCCCAGGCTGAGCTGTACCATAACAATGAGCCGCTGCCTGGACCAGCACACTGACAGCCAGAGAACAAGGAGGCAATGAAGCAGGAGCATTCTTAGTCTGCCCCAGCTCAATCAAAGGGACCTCCATCCCTTATGCTGACTATCCAGTCCCAAAGGCTGCCCATGCACAGCTTCCATTTAGGAGTTATAACACAATACAAGCCCAGGCATAAAACCCGCATACATGTAGCCACATTTCTCATATAGCCACACATTCATATAGGTAGGACATTCCAACAGAAAGGTAAACACAACTTTTTACAACACACAAGACAACAAAACAGCTCTCCTGGATCTTGGAGACAAAACCAAAACCAAAAAAGATGCCAGCCTTATGCTGGACCCATGGGAGTGACCCATATCATCTATACAAATCAAATACCTGCAGGTACTTACAAATTTTGGGCACTTACTAAAGGATATCCAAATGGCCCAAAGGCCTGCTTACAAAGGGATATTCCAAAAGCCCATTTACAAAAGGATATCCAAATGAAACCAAACCAAAGTAAACACCGGTAAACACAGACACACAGAAAACATACTGGTGGCAGGCTCTTCAGGCTCTATGGGCTGGTGGTCCTGGTGGGCGTGGGAATCCAGAATGAGCCCCTAAATGTTATGCCTAGATCATGGGGACCCCCAAAAGACCATTATGGGGACTGAACCCAGCATGTAAAAGCAAAGAGCCTTTATTTTCTTCAAGCTCTGAGCTTGGTCTCTCTGTCGGATGCAGCAGTGAGAGCGGACAGCCTCTTATACCCATTTCTGCCCTCAATCTCCTGATATAAGAAACTATTGATGAGTTGGCATGTACACTAAAGATTTAAAGTAGAGCTGATGGATTCTTTTCATATGTAAATGTTTAGATTTGTGATTCATTTTAAGATTACTTTTCAAGATAAGTCATAAAGTAATAGGCCCTTCTTTGTAACAGCAAAACACAGCCTGCCAGTAAAAGATCTAACTGAAAAGAATATCTTATATGGTTAACCTATAACAAGTTGCTTAGGTATGAATGTATATGGGTTCTTGAGATATTTGTTTTTCACCTGTAATACATAAAATGTTTAATCATGTAAGGGATACAGGAAACATGCTGTTTTTTACTTGTATTCTCTGTAATCATTCACTTGAAAAACAGAATGTAACCACAGTGTAATTTTTATATTGCCTGGAAGGTTTTGCTGGGGTATATAAGCTGTAAGGAAAAGAATAAAAATAGAGTTAAAATGGACTAGAAGGAAAACATCAATAATGAGAGAGTTAGAAGGAAAACATCAAGAATAAAGATAGAAGGAAAACATCAAGAATTAGGAGGAGAGAATAAAGAGAGTTGGAAAGAGAAGGAAAACATCATGAGAGACAGAGAGGACATTTCTGGATATATATAATAGAAAATAGAGAATGAAAAAGAAGAATAAAGGAAAGGTACGGCTGGGCTGTTGTGGTGTAAGCCTTTAATCCCAGCACTCGGGAGGCAGAGCCAGGTGAATCTCTGTGAATTCAAGCCCAGCCTGGTCTAAAGAGCAAGATCCAGCATAGGCACCAAAACTACACAGAGAAACCCTGTTTCAAAAAAAAAAATAAGAGAAAGAGAGAGAGAGAATGAAAGAAAGAAAGGAAGGAAGGAAGGAAGGAAGGAAGGAAGGGAGGAAGGAAGGAAGGAAGGAAGGAAAGATCTGAAGGAAACCATCAAAGAGTGTGTGTGTCTTTCCCCTTACCCCTTCAGATAAAAAATCCTCTTAGTAAGCATTGACTCTGGATTCCCTTTTAGCCCTGTGCTGCTGACCCTCTGGGCAGTAGTATGATTTTTCTTTGGAAGCCTTTCGACATGTATGGTGGATAAATATATTAGGTTTTGTTTCTCATATTTCAGAATTCCATGTTCCTTTAAATAACATAATTTTTCAGTTTTCCCCCAATCCTAAAAACCAGAAATAAAATAATAAACCTTTATAATTATAATTAAGTGCATGTGGTCACCGAGTTGAGAATTCTGTCCTTACATATATAGCATACCTCCTTCAGAGAGAATTATGAAGAATTTTGTGTGGGCCACCAAGATTCTAAGGAGACAAGTCAGAAAGCATGTTCATAAATCTAGTTCAATGGACTTTTCTGTAATGCCCTTATGTTTGAGGTAAAGGAGCATATCTGCGTATATCTGAAGGAGCACTGTGTATATCTGAAAATCCTGATACCAAGAAACTAGGTGTAACAACCACATCCGTGACCTTTTTGGACTTGTAACTCACATGGTCTATAACTTTAATATGAATTGTTTTAAGTAATTTTCTTTTGCAGTAAGTTGGTACAAAATAACACCAAGGAAACAAGATGAAATAGTGATATTCTCCACTGTGTTCATGTGAGTCTTTGTGACTGTACTACCATAATTTAGAACACAGTCTTTGTACCTAAATAAAGATTATATCTCTCAAAATTGCTTATTATCTAATAATTTAGAAAATCTCTTATGAAAATATATCTTCATCCATGCTGTATTATCCTTTAGAGACTTAACTATCTCAATTATCCACTTTTTCTCCAATAATTATTCACTGTAATACAGTTATAGCACCTGATAGAGGTTCTATTTGAGGTTTTTTTCTTTGTTTGTTTTTGTACATCTTGGGCTTGTGAGCTGTGAAGGGTGCCTGTTGCCAAGACTGACAGCCTAAGTGAGACCCCTGGAAGGTCATGGTGGAAAGAGCGAAACAACAGATTATTCACTAATATCCACAGGCATTTCACGCATACACATAACCACCTACAAACACATGCATGTGCACACATACATATGAAAACACACACACACACACACACACACACACACGCATACAAAATAAATAAATAAATAAAGATGTAAAAAAATTAAGTTTTTCTTGTAACTTGATGTTTTCACCAAAGTAGAACTGGAAATTGAAAAGCAAAGCTTCTAGAAAGGTAACTACTACATAGGAAAAGTATCAGGAAAGCTATTGATGTAATAGATGTTATTTTCTAGGTACTGACTAAAAGTGTTATCTACATGTCTTTGCCTGTAATACAGCAGAGTCACTAAACTATAGTTACACTGATCACCCCACTTTGTATGAAAACCAAGAGCAAAACCCATGCTTTCCTAAAAGAAGTTAACTGTGAGCATACTAATCCATCAAAAAGAAAATATCTCTGAGAGTTTAATATTGGGACAAATTTGGGTGATTCTTTAAAGTTGGGTTGAATTAATTTTTAAGATTATTATGCAATAAAAGAAAAAAAGATTATTTGGTATTTTCAAAAAGGATATGTGATTTTTTTTCTTTATGTGATATATTACTTATATTATTGTCATTCCATTAGAGAATATTAATACATGCTCCAAATTTTATAGAAAACTCATTTAAGGCAATACTGACTTTAACTCCAGAACTCTTGGTAAGATTCCTAGTTACTATTTGAGTCACCTTATTGGTGAAATTATTAAGGCCACTCCACATAGTTAAAAGGGAGGTTTATTTTGTGGGGTAACTTACAAATGAAGGGGTAGGTTGCAGGGTCTGGAAAAGGTATAGCACAGTCCGGCAGTGTTCTCTGGAGAACTCTGCTCGGTCTACCTCCAGTGTCCAGGGTCCCGGAACCAAGAGAGAGACCTCCTCTCGATCCTGGGTCTTCTGCTTCCTCCTCTGCCCTGCCTTGTGGGTGTGACCTTTACCGAAGCCTCAATGGGGGTTGGAACTTCCAGGCCAATGCTGGGATGGCTATCCACTACATCACCTTGAAATAATTTTTGGTGTATTTATAAAATCGATCATTATATGGACCTCAGGCTGGCTTCCAACTGCAAATCCTCTTTCCTTAGCCTCTGAATGCTGGTGTTAGAGGTGTGCACTACCATGTTGGAGTCTCTCTTTTTTCATTTTCATGAATGTTGACTCTGCTATAGAAATAGATGAATATATTATAAAATATCAAGCATTTTATTGGGTTCATGGATAAGTTTAAGTTGTAATCTTAAATAAATTGATCAAAACCCATTGTTTTCAATCATTCAAATTCCAAGATGAATTTAAAATTAAAGATTCTTTGCCTATATCTGACGGGTTTAGAAAAAGTTAAAAATAAATATGAGATCACATAGAAGAATCTACATATACTTCTTGTTCACTTGAGGATGAAAAATAGAGGTGATTCCTCCAGTGATTGTGCAACTGCCAGCATACACCTGAGAAAGTTATCTTTTGATTGTTGAACTGACAGCATGATGGATCTGGGTGTGAAATGTCAGTTACACCTCATTACTTTATCTCTTTCTTTTGTCCAGCTTTTTGAAGGCAATCTTTCCTCTGGACACACTCATTGTTTTGACAGCTTCATTCATGCCAAATTTGAGGACTACTCATCTGTCTTCTCCTAAAACACATGGAAAATTACTTTCTTGGAATGTCAAAACACAGTGTTACTATCCAAATACTTTACAGAGCACATTATAAATCTCCTCTCCCTCCCTCTCTCCCTTTCCCATCCTTTTTCCCTCTCTCTCTCCCCCCTTTCTGTCTCCCTCTTTTACACATACACAGACACATAGGTAGAGAATCTACAATCACCTTAAGATCACAAAAGTAAAATGCATCCTTGTATTAATCTTAAATACACATGCTTACTTTAATTCTACACTACTAGTGAAATAGGAAAAGAAAGGCATAGAAAGTAGAGCTTTGGCTTTATGCATTCTTTTAATACTATAATTAAACATCTTAAAAGAATTAAAAAACCCCACTACTTCTGCTATGCATCTTCATCAAGAATGTCTCTTTGGATGGGGGGTGGGGAGGAGGGACAGGAATGGGGGTTGGGCATGGGAACAGGAGGGATTAGGTGGGGGAAGGATAGAGGGAGAGAGTACTGGCAGAGACAACAGCAATCAGGGGGTACTTGTGGGATGAGCTAGAAACCTAATGCAATGGAAATGCCCAGAAATCTATGAGGGTGACTCTAGCTAAGACTCCCAAAAATAAGGAATATGGAGCCTGAACCAACCATCTCCTGTAACTAGGCAAGACCTCCAGCAGAGGGATTGGGACCCCAACCCAACAAATAACATTTGACCTACAATTTGCCTTGCCTATAAGATGTGTTGAAGTAAAGGTGGCAATGGCCAACCAATGAATGGTCCAGCTTGAGACCAGGGAAAGCCAATCCCTAATACTGTCAGGAGGGTCAGGACCCAGAGTCTGGTCAACCCAGACACAGGATAGAACCAAATATGACTGTCAAAAAAAGTTAAGGAAATATTTCCTAATGATTTTAAGCTAACTCGTGGATTGGTTCCTAGCCCAATTGCCATCAGAGAGGCTTCATCCAACAGTTGATGGAAACAGATGCAAAGATCCACAGCCAAACATTAGGCAGAGCTCAGGAATCCTGTGGAAGAAAGGGAGGAAGTGTGAGAGTTAGAGGGGCAAGGGCACCACAAGAAAACTACAGAATCAACTGACCTGGGCTCAATGAGACTCACAGAGACTGAACCACACATGTGAGAGCTTACATGGGACTGTCCTAAGCCCTCCACACATATGGTACAATGTATAGCTTGGTCTTCTCATGGGTTTTGTAACAGTGGGAGCAGGAGCTGGCTCTGACTCTGTTACCTGCTTGTAGGACCCTTTCCTCCTACTGGTTGCCTCATCCAGGCTCAGTGGGAGAGGAGGTGCCTAATCTTACTACAACTTCATATATCATGGCTGGCTGCTATACACAGGAAACTTGCCCTTTTCTGAAAAGGGAAGGGGAGTGGATTGGGGATGGGGTAAAGAAGAGATTGTGAGGAGGAACAGGGAGGAGAAGAGGGAGGAAAGGGAAAATGTGATCAGGCTGGAAAAAATAATGAATGATAATTGAAAAGTATAGGTCTCATTGGCTTCCCACAGCTTCTGGAATTTAATCCCTTTTTGTTAGTATGAACACAAGGCAGTGACATAAAAAAGCATATGTGTAATCTGTTACTACAATATCCTTCATTTATTTATGAGGATTTTAAAAGGTAAGAAAATGGGAAGAGAATTTAATAAAAAGACTATAAAAGTGCCTTGCCATGGTAGTAATAACTGCATTTATTGCAATAGTATTATAAGCTGCACTTGCTTAAAAATTAGTTATTCACTTGTGCATCTTATCTGAACTTACTACCCTGTTGGAAACTGTGAGTTTCTGGGAGTCACTGGAGTGCACAGGACCTCATAAAACTGTCTCAGGCAGAACTCAAAATTCTACGCTTTTTTCACAACCTGTATGGAATTTCTCCTGTTTTATTAACACATAAGCTTATAATAAAACAGAGAAATGGTTTCACTTAAAATATAAGTACAGAGTTTGAGCATATTAAGAAAATAGTCTTCAATAGTGAAGTCCCTGTGCTGAAACCTACTCACCTCTATTTTCTCTAGGAAACATCAGCTTTTAAGAAAGAAACAAGGAAGAAATGAGCAGTGAGCAATAAAAATTTGCATAGCAAAAATGATTAGTTGAAATTTAAATTCAGCTACTATAATTTTAATTTTGGGGAAATATCAAAAGGACAATGTTGCTAGATGAACTCAATTTTTACATATATGTGCTTTGGGAAGAAAATGAAAATGTTTTCATATGTACTATTTATCATCTTGATTTGGGGCAATATATGGCGGACCACTTCTCCCCTATAGTACTGAATTCATAAAACTAGTAGTTTAAATGGGTTTACTTATAAGAAACTGATCTCAATCATGCTAGTTAAGACAAAACTATTTTCAAGGTACAAATGATGTGCTTCGTGGTTTTATTCTATGTACTAATGTATGATGGTTTACCATGACCATTCTCACACAGATATCAGGAGCATAAAAAATATTTTTAGGATATACAACTGCTTAAGCTCCAATAGAATTTTAACTTAACTCTTAATTTTAACTTAACTTAAATTACTCCATGAGTTTTTCTGTAGTATAATTGTTTAGTGTTTAGGTAGATGCCAATGTGGTGCATTTGTGTGTATGTATTCATGTTATTGTGTAAGAAGGCATAAGTGCTAACTTGTGTGTGCATGAGGGAAGGAATAGCTTGACACCTGGTCTCTTCCTTGTTGGCTTCTCCATCTTGTGTTTTTGAGACAAGTCCTCTCACTAAATTT